>NC_069503.1:787785083-787873211 GCF_027579735.1 Bombina bombina | reverse complement strand
GTACTTTATCACCATTCCTTTTAACTACATTCTGTTTATAGAGCAGTTCATTTCTTGTACTATTCCTAGCCCTTGTCCAGGCCCTTTTTACCTGTCTTTTTGAATATCCCCTTTCAAGGAACCTAGACGACATGTCTTTGGCCTGTGATTCAAACTCCTCTAAGTCGGAACAATTCCTTCTCAACCGAAGGAATTGGCCAACTGGAATGCCAGTTTTTAGGCATTCAGGATGGTGGCTGGTAGCATGTAAAAGGCTATTAGTGGCCGTTGATTTTCGATGGACCCTAGTGGTTAAGTGTCTACCTTCTTTCCTAATTGATAGATCTAAGAAAGTTGCTTCATCTTTACTCATGTCACATGTAAGAAAGATGTTGTACCCATTGTCAGAGTTTAGTATACTCAAGAAATTTTCGAACAACTCTTTACTGCCCCGCCACAGGAGTAGAATATCATCCACATAGCGGAGCCAGAGTGCCACATGTGCCTCCACTAGGGACTCAAAACACGAAAAAACCTCTCGTGCCTCCCATAAGCCTAGATGTAAACAGGCATATGTGGGTGCACATGTGGCACCCATGGCTGTGCCTTGAAGCTGTCTATAATATCTTCCATCAAATTGGAATATATTATTATTCAAAATGAGTTGTAACAAAGAGATTACAAAATCAGTATGCTTTTGAAAATCATGCCCTCTCTGTTCTAGAAAATATCTAGTTGCTCTGATTCCCACATTATGGGGGATCGAGGAGTATAACGACTCGACATCGAGGGTCACTAACCATGTGTCTTCATCAACCTCAATGCCATCTAATTTCCTAAGGACATCTGAAGTATCTTGGACATAGGAGGGCAATGAACTTAGAAACGGTCTCATAAAGTAGTCTATATATCTACTCGCTCCTTTAAATTAGCTATAGTGCTATAAAAGGGGTGTTTTCACCACAAGTAAGCATCCGATGAGGCCCTAAAGTCAGCCCACTAAGGGGAGGGGCGAAACGCGTCATGTCTGACGTTTTGTGAAGCGGCAACTGTTTGAAGTGGAGTACTAAATCCCTGGCAGCTGATTAAAAGCATACCGTGTTACTTTGATGTGGTTCTGACAACTGAAAAGCATGCAGCAGTCTTGAAGAGGAGTTCCGGTTTATAATACAAGGAGGTACTGAAACCGTTATGGAGCTTTCAACACACATTGCTTTGCTTGGAGAATTACCAGGATCCGGCATGAGAAAAATGCAGAGTCTGGAGTGATCAAGTGGTAACTATACAAGCTAGTGTTGAAGCGAATACTGGAACTCTGTACCGCGAATGTGGTGAGACTGTTTGCTCAGTAATCTATAACAGTTGGCCTTCCAATCAGTAACGCTGGAACTGCTTCTTTGTAACATATTTCAATTGCAGAGCGTGTGATTCACACTAAGTGCTCTGTTAAATGGACATTTGTTTATCTGTGTCTCCTTTGGATATTGTTGCAAAAGTGTATCTTTCACACATTTTTTGTTTGTTTGTAACAGTGCATAGTTTATATATGTCATATACTTCGAACAATCATTTGCATTAACCGTAGTTTTACGGCAGTGTGTTAGATAAAGCACAAACCAGGCCTGGGTTTATTAGTCACTCCTTTTTAATTTAATTAAGGGTTTTGGGAATTGTTTTTGGCATGTGCAGGTTTACCAAATAAACCACTTGTTATTTATGCAATTTGAGTGCTGCCTTGTCATTCTTTTTCACAGCAAGCACTTTGTAGCTGTGACTACTCTTTTATTTATTTAGTTATTATTGCATTGTGACTGCTAGCACCAAAATTGTTTTGTTTGTAGTCTAGATAGAGTGCACACATTTTTATAATTTATAAATTTTGACATACACAGCTGATTTAATGCTGTTTCAGTTGAGCACCTATCTTTGATTACGAACCGAGTGGAACTTATTTATTGTTTGGTATCCTTCATATTGTCAGGAACTATTTTGTTTTTCGTTCTGGGGTGGTAAAATGGCATTTAAAATTACTGATGAGAGATGGCAGAGTGATGTGAGTGAAGCTTTTAAAGCCACGATTATCATTGATGAGCAAAATATTGATGAAAAAAGTGAGGATGTGTTCACAGCGTTCAAATTATATAAAGCTAAAGCCATTAAAGAATTGAAACTTAAATGGGAGATTGCTAGTCTTGAGAACTATGTTAGAGAAAAACTAATACCAAGAGGTCTAAGGATTAAACTGGACCCTGGTATTAGTTTAAGGGGACCTAATGCTGATAATGAATTTATTGCAAAATGGAATGCAATTCTAACAAAATGCACAATTGAACTGATGGAATTAATGATATCAGAGGACAAAATTAAGTTAGAAGAAAGTAAGATTGAAGTAGAAAAGGCATATCTAGCTGTGAATATTTTTTCTGTAGATCCAGCTTTCGAAAAATTAAACAAAGAGATTCAAAGGAATCTAGATAAATTACAAAATGAAGTGAAATTTAGAAAGAGGAAAAAATTAATGAGAGATCAGGATGATGAAAGGAAAAATAAGATCTACATTTACAGAAATAGTAACAACAGTAGGTTTTCATATGACTCAGGGACTGACAACTCAGATAATGAACAAAATGAAATTGTGGCTGGCTCTTCTTCAGACCTGCTCCCTTTAGGCGGAAAACAAGGAGGGGGGGCAGGAGAAAGAGAGGGAGGTGGACGCTCTTCAAACAAGAGAAGAGGTGGTGGGAGGTACAAGAACAACGGAGGCACACGGATGTTAACCAGGAATCAGAGGGTATGAGCTCTATTCTTGGCTCACATGGATCTGGGGGTGTTGACACCCTCAGGGTTGTGAACTTGTCTTCCGTCCCCCTGTCCCTCACACAAATGTCACTGCTAAGTAAAGGTTTGTCGTTCTGCCCATCGGCACATCTGGACAAATTTGAATTCATAAAAGACCTAAATTTATTTGCCAGGAAACTGGTACTTAAAAAAGTTATGAATAGAAAAATGGGTCCGGATGTGCCTCTGGACAGAAGTGACAAACCTGCTCTGGATGATTTACTGTCACTTTTAGAGGAGCAAAATGAGGATGTTGATATTACTCAACACCCTAAAAAATCCAATTTAAGACCGACTTCCAAATATATGCCCCCACTCTCAACAGCTCCAGAGATTCAAAACTTTGTAAGATGCGTTGAAAGAGAGATTGGGGATTTACAAGGATGTGAAGTCGTTCAGGATAATTTGAGTTTAGATGAGAGAAAGTCTCTCAAAGAATTACTCAGTAGGAAGGGACTCATTTTTAAATCATCCGACAAGGGTGGTAACTTGGTGGTCATGAATGATAATGACTATGTGACAGAAATCCAGAGGCAGTTATCCAATACTACACAGTATGAATTGACAAACAGAATTGCATTTGATACATCTTGTAATGAGCTTTTGTTCATTCTCAATGATGCTTTGAGAGAAGGGCTAATAACAACTAAAGAACATGCATTCATGTTCAAAAAGTTTCCTATTGTGCCAACTTTTTACTGCATTCCCAAGCTGCATAAAAGCATGAGCAAACCGCCGGGACGACCAATTATCTCGGGCATAGGGGGGCCTATGGAAGGAGCGAGTAGATATATAGACTACTTTATGAGACCGTTTCTAAGTTCATTGCCCTCCTATGTCCAAGATACTTCAGATGTCCTTAGGAAATTAGATGGCATTGAGGTTGATGAAGACACATGGTTAGTGACCCTCGATGTCGAGTCGTTATACTCCTCGATCCCCCATAATGTGGGAATCAGAGCAACTAGATATTTTCTAGAACAGAGAGGGCATGATTTTCAAAAGCATACTGATTTTGTAATCTCTTTGTTACAACTCATTTTGAATGATAATATATTCCAATTTGATGGAAGATATTATAGACAGCTTCAAGGCACAGCCATGGGTGCCACATGTGCACCCACATATGCCTGTTTACATCTAGGCTTATGGGAGGCACGAGAGGTTTTTTCGTGTTTTGAGTCCCTAGTGGAGGCACATGTGGCACTCTGGCTCCGCTATGTGGATGATATTCTACTCCTGTGGCGGGGCAGTAAAGAGTTGTTCGAAAATTTCTTGAGTATACTAAACTCTGACAATGGGTACAACATCTTTCTTACATGTGACATGAGTAAAGATGAAGCAACTTTCTTAGATCTATCAATTAGGAAAGAAGGTAGACACTTAACCACTAGGGTCCATCGAAAATCAACGGCCACTAATAGCCTTTTACATGCTACCAGCCACCATCCTGAATGCCTAAAAACTGGCATTCCAGTTGGCCAATTCCTTCGGTTGAGAAGGAATTGTTCCGACTTAGAGGAGTTTGAATCACAGGCCAAAGACATGTCGTCTAGGTTCCTTGAAAGGGGATATTCAAAAAGACAGGTAAAAAGGGCCTGGACAAGGGCTAGGAATAGTACAAGAAATGAACTGCTCTATAAACAGAATGTAGTTAAAAGGAATGGTGATAAAGTACGCCTCATAACTAAATATAACGCACACTGGGGCAAACTTAGAGACATCATGAATAAATATTGGCACATGCTGACTATTGATACTGAACTCAAAGACTATGTAGGAGACTTTCCATTGTTGACAGCACGCAGAGCTGACAGTCTTAAGGATAAGCTTGTTAGAAGTGAATATACAAGAGAACCGAAAACCAATTGGTTAAGCACAAGAGGCAAATGGCAAGGTTGTAGTCCCTGTGGGCATTGTGTGTATTGCAGGTTTATACAAAAAACATGTAAATTTGAAACTTTAACAGGTAGACAATATAATATAAAACAATGGATAACCTGCAACACTACAGGTGTCATTTACCTCTTGCACTGCTCATGCCCCCTATTCTATATAGGGAAAACTAAACGTGATCTAAAAGATCGAGTCAGAGAGCATAGGGATGACATTAAGAATAAAGAGCAGGATAGCCCAGTGGCCAGACACTTTGAATTATATCATAATTCTGATTTTACCATAATGAAAGTAACTGGCATCCAGCACATAAAACAGCACCGCCGAGGGGGTGATGTGGATAATATGTTATTAAGGAATGAATCTCGATGGATTTACCGATTAAACACTCTGGCTCCAAATGGCCTTAATGAAAAAATAGATTTCTCATGCTTTCTGTAGAATTAACCCTAGTAGGGGACAATTGAAAAAGAACCTGTTGGACTCTTCTTACATACATTACTTTGGTTGTGTATATAATAGTCATTTGTTTAGCCTTAATGATAAGTAAAGGTTTTGAGATGTAGTAAATTGCAAAGGTAGAAAAATGGTGTAGTTTCGATTTTGCCATCCCAGAATGAAAAAGTAAAACCCAAGTATATGTTGCATAACATGTAACTATTTAACAAATATGATGTTTGTGCAATAATAAGTTTTTGTTTACCTTCGAATATAAGGTTGCAATATGGTGCTAAAACTGTCAATCAAATATTTAAATTAGCTATAGTGCTATAAAAGGGGTGTTTTCACCACAAGTAAGCATCCGATGAGGCCCTAAAGTCAGCCCACTAAGGGGAGGGGCGAAACGCGTCATGTCTGACGTTTTGTGAAGCGGCAACTGTTTGAAGTGGAGTACTAAATCCCTGGCAGCTGATTAAAAGCATACCGTGTTACTTTGATGTGGTTCTGACAACTGAAAAGCATGCAGCAGTCTTGAAGAGGAGTTCCGGTTTATAATACAAGGAGGTACTGAAACCGTTATGGAGCTTTCAACACACATTGCTTTGCTTGGAGAATTACCAGGATCCGGCATGAGAAAAATGCAGAGTCTGGAGTGATCAAGTGGTAACTATACAAGCTAGTGTTGAAGCGAATACTGGAACTCTGTACCGCGAATGTGGTGAGACTGTTTGCTCAGTAATCTATAACAGTTGGCCTTCCAATCAGTAACGCTGGAACTGCTTCTTTGTAACATATTTCAATTGCAGAGCGTGTGATTCACACTAAGTGCTCTGTTAAATGGACATTTGTTTATCTGTGTCTCCTTTGGATATTGTTGCAAAAGTGTATCTTTCACACATTTTTTGTTTGTTTGTAACAGTGCATAGTTTATATATGTCATATACTTCGAACAATCATTTGCATTAACCGTAGTTTTACGGCAGTGTGTTAGATAAAGCACAAACCAGGCCTGGGTTTATTAGTCACTCCTTTTTAGTTTAATTAAGGGTTTTGGGAATTGTTTTTGGCATGTGCAGGTTTACCAAATAAACCACTTGTTATTTATGCAATTTGAGTGCTGCCTTGTCATTCTTTTTCACAGCAAGCACTTTGTAGCTGTGACTACTCTTTTATTTATTTAGTTAAATTAGAAAGTTGCTTAAAATTGCATGCTCTATCTAAATCACTAAAGAAAAAAAATGTGTTCAGTGCCCCTTTAAACTTTTAGTTCCAAAGAAGGAGTTTAGCAGAGCCCATGGGTGGATTCGATCCCTCAACCTGCTGCTGTGTAGGCAGGTAAGCTAACCACTAAGCTAAGCTACGGTTTTCCTTAGTGGCTTGGTAGGATTAATACCTATTACTGTTATGATTTTAGTCCAATTATGAACTAAACAATGTAAAACAGTTTATAACATTTACCTGCAAATGTTTTTTCATAAGGCTACAACTTGCCTAGAACATCTAGGTTGCCAAAACAATTTGTTTTGTGTCTCTCCAGGTAAGTTAACCTCCAAGCTACAATGGAGTGCCATATTCTATGGCAATTTGCAGCATTTTGAAAACCAAGGTTGCAGATGTTGTTTTGTTAACCTCTCTAGGAGAAGTGGGGCAAACACAAATTGTTAAAGAATAGCAAGAGTTTTTTTAATGTCTCTTTAAGAAAAGGAAATAGCATAAAACTTGCAAAACAAAAAAACAAACAACTTTTGAGTGCACATTCAACGAGCAGTAGCTGGATTCAAACCACAAACCTTCTGCTTGCAAGGTAGTTCAGCTAGCCATTATGCTACCAATGCTGGCAATAGAAAGCCAGGCAGGGCCAATATCCATTACCGGCGAGGCAATACCTAGTCAACAAGCAGAAAGCTGCTGTGGAGCAGTGGTAAGGTCATGGGCTAGCAAGCCCAAGGCCAGCGGTTCAAATCCACCCTATGACGTCTGCTTAAACTGGTCTGGTCTGTAATATAACACCCTACCTCAGACCACCCCCTAAAATCCTGGTTAAACAATATATAGCTGTAATAATAATAATGGGATCTGGTGAAATATCATAAAATAGTAATTAATCTGGATAAGATTGGGGAGGGGCTTAATGGGAAATATAGAGGGGGGAGTGTTTGAGGAGGAAAAATAGAAATGGGATGAATATGGAGGAGGAGAAAACATTGTATATGGAAGGTGAGTGATTGGGTAAATAATGGAGGAGGGAGAAATAGGTGAGTGATTGAGTGAATAACGGAAGAGGGAGAAATAGGAGTGGGAGGAGACTGGATGGGTTGGTGAGAGGGGGAGCAGACTAGATTGGGCAGAAGGGATCTGGTAAGGAAAATGGGAGGGGGCTGGGTAAGGTAAAATGGGGAGGAGCATGGGGGAAGGGGAGGAGCCTGGGAAGAAAGAGGGATTAGTATGGGGAAAAATAGAGGGAGGGATAGGAGGATACTGGAGGAGGAAGAAATAGGAGTCGGATGGGATGGTGAAAAAGAGCAGGCTTAGAGGAGGAGGAGGAGCCTTAGGAAAAGGTGAGGCTCAGGAGAGGGAAAATAGGAAGGGGCGGAGCCTGGGGGAAATGGGGAGGAGCCTGGGGGAAAAGGAGGGATCTAAAGGAGGCGGGAGCAGTTTGGGGAAAAATAGTTGGAGGGGGAGACTGGATGAAGGCATCATGGTGCTTTTAGAGTGGGGCAGGTGCTGTAGGCTTCTTTTTTTACTGTAATACCTGCGCTTAAAGGTGCGCCACTTGTAACCTGGATGACCCTGTATTGATTTTGTGTGCCATAACCTCTGGGGAGATGCTAAAAGGTGTCTGCTGATGTCATTCTAAGTCTTGGTTATTCTTATTGAAGTTCTGGCGTTCATGTATCAATGTTATCTATATGAACCACATGAACTAATGCCCTCTAGTGGTCAAAATGTATTCAGATTAGAGGCAGTCTTCAAGGTCGAAGAAATTAGCATATGAACCTCCTAGGTTTAGCTTTCAACTAATCATACCAAGAGAACAAAGCAAAATTGGTGATAAAAGTATATTGGAAAGTTGTTTAAAATTACATTCCCTATTAAAATCTTTTTTTTGGACTTGACTGTCCCTTTAAGGACTGATTTATTGGCTACTTACCTCTGGAAGAAAACATTTGACTATTCTTTTGCCTGCTCCCTTTGCTGTGACGTCTGGTTCCTGACAGAAACCCTGGTATTGAACTTGAAGAGACATGAAACCCACACTTTTTCTTAACTTTTTTTTATTTTTGTTTCAGATAGAGCATATAATTTTAAACACCTTTTAGGTTTATTTCTGTCAACAAATGTGCTTCATTCTCTTGGTATTGTTTGCTGAACCAGCAGCAGTGATCTATTGGGAGCTAGCTGAACACAAGTTGCGAAAAATAGGAGGGGGCAAAGGAACTGTGAGAAAAAGTAGGAGAGGAGGAGACTGGGGGAACAAATAGGAGTTTGAGGGGGAGGAGACTGGGTGGGAAAAAAAGTAGAAATAGAGGGGTAAAATGTGGGATCTAGCGAGGTACAAGGGAAATATATATATATATCGATATATTAATTGGTTCCTGTATTATTAGAGGCTTAGGCCCCTGCTTACATGAATTGGCTGACATTGCCTTTTTCTGAGAAATTAGTGAAAGAATGTTAATGGGTGCAAGATACAGATTCAGTGTCATTATGGCATTTGTTCCTGTGCTTATGTGTATGTTTTTCTCTCGCCACAAGTCAAAGGAAAGGAGCGTAAGGCCTACCAATGAGATAGTTTTTATTATAGCTAGATAAACGACTTCGGACGGCGAAGCTAGGCTGCTCTGTAAGCCTTAAAAGCAATCGTTCTGGGGCACGATAAATTTAGTGTCTCTCCTTGCACTGCTAAAGACTTACAACAGATGTATTTCACCTTGCTCACTGCTTTTATGGGCATAGGATCAAGGGTTAACATTAGCAAATGTTGGGAACACAAGGTATCTCTCAGACAGCAAATACCCCATATGATTTAATAGGACCCAAAGAACAAAACCTATACCCTTTGTAAAGATATCATGAAAGCTGCTGTCGCTGCCATGCTACTCCCAGGTGGCATAACAGACTTCCCGTGCTGAATTTGCTCCCACCTTTCGGTGGTACAGAAGTATAGTGATGTCGCGAACTGTTCGCGGTGAACAGTTCCCGGCGAACATAGCTTGTTTGCGTTCACCGCTGCGGGCGAACATATGCGATGTTCGATCCGCCCCCTATTTGTCATCATTGAGGAAACTTTGACCCTGTATCTCACAGCCTTCTGACACATTTGAGCCAATCAGCAGCAGACACTCCCTCACAGACCCTCCCAGCTCCTGGGCAGCAGCCATTTTAGATTCATTACGATCTTGCTTTCTTAGTGAGAGGAGCTTTAGTGTTGCTGCTGCTGACATTATAGGGAAATAGATAGCTAGGCTAGTGTATTTAGTGTCCACTACAGTCCTGAAGGACTCATCTAATCTCTGCTTTAAGGACAGCACCCCACAATGCCCTTTTTAGGGCTAGAACTTCAGTCGTTTTTTGTTTTTTTTATTTGTAATTTTATTTGCATTTGCCTGGCTTTCAGCCTGTGTGTGAGGCTCACAGCATATACTGTGATTAGTGCCACCAATGATATCTGCTTAACATTAGTGTAAATTTAAACAACCAAACTGTTAAATCATTTTGCTAGTGTAATCTAATTTCATTTTCTATCAGGCCTGTGTGTCAGGCTTACACTGCATACACTGTTTTTAATTGCTGTGCCAGCAGCCACCACTCATATCTGCTTAACATTATTTTAAATTAAAAAAAAAAAAAACTTTTAAATCATTTTGCTAGTGTAATCTAATTTAATTTTCTATCAGGCCTGTGTGTCAGGCTTACACAGCATACACTGTGGTTAATTGCTGTGCCAGCCACCACTCATATCTGCTTAACAATATTTTAAATTTAAAAAAACAAAACTTTTAAATCATTTTGCTAGTGCAATCTAATTTCATTTTCTATCAGGCCTGTGTGTCAGGCTTACACAGCATACACTGTGGTTAATTGCTGTGCCAGCAGCCACCACTCATATCTGCTTAACATTATTTTAAATTAAAAAACAAACTTTTAAATCATTTTGCTAGTGTAATCTAATTTCATTTTTTATCAGGCCTGTGTGTCAAGCTTACACAGCATACACTGTGGTTAATTGCTGTGCCAGCAGCCACCACTCATATCTGCTTAACATTATTTTAAATTAAAAAAAACACTTTTAAATCATTTTGCTAGTGTAATCTAATTTCATTTTCTATCAGGCCTGTGTGTCAGGCTTACACAGCATACACTGTGGTTAATTGCTGTGCCAGCAGCCACCACTCATATCTGCTTAACATTATTTTAAATGTAAAAAAAACCTTTCAAATCATCTTGCTAGTGTAATCTAATTTAATTTTCTATCAGGCCTGTGTCTCAGGCTCACACAGCATATACTGTGGTTAATTGCTCTCTGCCAGCCAGGTAGCCACCACTCATATCTGCTTAACATTAGTGTAAATTTAAACAACCAAACTTTTAAATCATTTTGCTCGTGTAATCTAATTTCATTTTCTATCAGGCCTGTGTGTCAGGCTTCTGTGGTTAATTGCTGTGCCAGCAGCCACCACTCATATCTGCTTAACATTATTGTAAATTAAAAAAAAAAAAAACTTTCAAATCAACTTGCTAGTGTAGTCTAATTTCATTTTCTATCAGGCCTGTGTCTCAGGCTCACACAACATATACTGTGGTTAATTGCTCTCTGCCAGCCAGGCAGCCACCACTCATATCTGCCTAACATTAGTGTAAATTTAAACAACCAAACTTTTAAATCATTTTGCTAGTGTAATCGAATTTCATTTTCTATCAGGCCTGTGTGTCAGGCTTCTGTGGTTAATTGCTGTGCCAGCAGCCACCACTCATATCTGCTTAACATTATTGTAAATTTAAAAAAAAAAATTAAATCATTTTGCTAGTGTAATTTAATTTCATGTTCTATCAGGCCTGTGTCTCAGGCTCACACAGCATATACTGTGGTTAATTGCTCTGTGCCAGCAGCCACCACTCATATCTGCTTAACATTAGTGTAAATTTAAACAACCAAACTTTTAAACCATTTTGCTAGTGTAATCTAATTTTTACATCAGTGCCAGCCTGTGTGTCAGGCTACCAGCACATACTGTGCCTACTTCTATCCAGAGTCCCATAACTCCTATCTGTTGTAACATTAGTGTAACTTTTTAAAAACAAACTTTTACATCAGTCTGCTATTGTTATTTAATTGCAGTTGCCTGTCTGCCAGCGTGTGTGCCAACCCCACTTTCCAACTAGTGCCACAATTCATATTTGTTATAACAGTAGTGTAAATATTTAAAATAAAAACTTTTCTGACTGTGAATCATCAGTCTGCTAGTGCAATTGAATTGCAGTTGCCTGCCTGCCAGCGTGTGTGCCAGGCCCACTTGCCAACTAGTGCCACCAATCATATTTGTTATAACAGTATTGTAAATATTTAAAATAAAAACTTTTTTGACTGAGAAACATCAGTCATCTAGTGTAATCTAATTGCAGTTGCCTTCCTCCCAGCGTGTGTGCCAGGCCCACTTGCCAACTAGTGCCACCAATCATATTTGTTACAACAGTTTTGAAAATATTTAAAATAAAAACTTTTTTGACTGTGAATCATCAGTCTGCTAGTGCAATTGAATTGCATTTGCCTGCCTGCCAGCGTGTGTGCCAGGCCCACTTGTCAACTAGTGCCACCAATCATATTTGTTCTAACAGTATTGTAAATATTTAAAATAAAAAAATTTAGACTGTGAATCATCAGTCTGCTAGTGCAATTGAATTGCGGTTCCTGCCTGCCAGCGTGTGTGCCAGGCCCACTAGCCAACTAGTGCCACCAATCATATTTGTTGTAACAGTATTGTAAATATTTAAAATCAAAACTTTTTTGACTGTGAATCATCAGTTTGCTAGTGCCATTGAATTGCAGTTGCCTGCCCACCAGCGTTTGCGCCAGGCCCACTTGCTGCCAACTACTGCCACCAATCATATTTGTTATAACAGTATTGTAAATATTTAAAATAAAAACTTTTTTGACTGTGAAACATCAGTCATCTAGTGTAATCTAATTGCAGTTGCCTTCCTCCCAGCGTGTGTGCCAGGCCCACTTGCCAAGCCAACTAGTGCCACCAATCAAATTTGTTATAGCAGTTTTGAAAATATTTAAAATAAAAACTTTTTTGACTGTGAATCATCAATCTGCTAGTGCAATTGAATTGCAGTTGCCTGCCTGCCAGCGTGTGTGCCAGGCCCACTTGCCAACTAGTGCCACCAATCATATTTGTTATAACAGTATTTTAAATATTTAAAAAAAACACTTTTTTGACTGGGAAGCATCAGTTAGCTAGTGTAATCTAATTGCAGTTGCCTTCCTCCCAGCGTGTGTGACAGCCAGGCCCACTTGCCAACTAATGCCACCAATCAAATTTGTTGTCACAGTACTTTTAATATTTAAAAAATAAACATTTTTGACTTTGAAACATCAGTCTGTTTTTTGTGTCAGGCTCACAGCGTATACTGTGCCCACTTGCCCAGTGCCACCACTCATAATTTGTTTAATAGTATTGTAAGTGTACATTTAAAAAAAAATGACAGGCAGAAGCAGGCCACCCCGCAGGTGCTGTCGTGGTCGTGGTGCTGTGATTCCTTTAGACCCTACAAATACGCACACATTGTTCAGAGGCCAGGTGCCAGGGGGGACATGAAAAGTTCTGAGGAGGACCTAGTTGAATGGCTAACACAGGACACCCAATCTTCTACAGCTTCCGCTCCTAGTCCTTCTAACCTTGACGCACCATCCACCTCCAGCTGTGCCTTGGGCACCTCTCAAGTGACCAGTGCCACTCACCCGCCTGTCGCCACCACCAACACTAGCACCACAGCCGCTTCACTTGATCTGTGAGTGGAGTTATTGACACATCAGTTGGAAGAAATGAGTGATGCGCAACCATCATTGACAGAGGATGTAGATAACAGTGATATGTCTCAGTCAGGCAGCATTACAGACATGGAGGTACGGTGTGATGATGATGATGTTGTACCCGCTGCTGCTTCCTTTGTTGATGTGTCAGATACAAGTGAAGCGGTTGATGATGATGTGTCCATGGATGTCACGTGGGTGCCTGCTAGAAGAGAAGAAGAAGAGGGCATATGTGGTGTTTCCTGCTATTGTTTCTGTTGAGGGTCCTGGACCCTCACCTAAAAAGGCTGAAGGAGAACGAAGTGTACTGGTTGTCCAAGCATCTTTTTCCATCTCCCGGTTCCTAAAAATTATCTCCGGGTTCCTAAAATGGATGCCATACCTGTACTGGATTGCTCAAAATGATGGCATATGTGGTGTTTCCTGCTGTTGTTTGTGTTGAGGGTCCGGGACCCTTGTCTAAAAAGGCTGAAGGAGAACGAAGTGTACTGGGTGTCCAATCATGTTTTTTTTTCAATTTCCCGGTCCCTAAAAATTATCTCTGGGTTTCTAAAATCGATGCCATACCTGTACATGATTATTCTAAAGGATGGCATATGTGGTGTTTCCTGCTGTTGTTTCTGTTGAGGGTCCTGGACCCTCACCTAAAAAGGCTGAAGGAGAAGGACCTGTACTGGGTGTACTGTCCAAGCATCTTTTTCCATCTCCCGGTTCCTAAAAATTATCTCCGGATTTCTAAAATCAATGCCATACCTGTACTGGATTATTCAAAAGGATGGCATATGTGGTGTTTCCTGCTGTTGTTTCTGTTGAGGGCCCGGGACCCTCGTATAAAAAGGCTTAAGGAGAACGACCTGTACTGGGTGTCCAATCACTTTTTTTTGTTCAATTTCCCGGTTCCTAAAAATTATCTCTGGGTTTCTAAAATGAATGCCATACCTGTACTCTATTGTTCAAAAGGATGGCATATGTGGTGTTTCCTGCTGTTGTTTCTGTTGAGGGTCCTGGACCCTCGCCTAAAAAGGCTGAAGGAGAACGACCTGTACTGGGTGTACTGTCCAAGCATGTTTTTCCATCTCCCGGTTCCTAAAAATTATCTCCGGGTTCCTAAAATCTATGCCATACCTGTAATCTATTGTGCAAAAGGATGGCATATGTGGTGTTTCCTGCTGTTGTTTCTGTTGAGAGTCCTGGACCCTCGCCTAAAAAGGCTGAAGGAGAACGACCTGTACTGGGTGTACTGTCCAAGCATGTTTTTCCATCTCCCGGTTCCTAAAAATTATCTCCGGGTTTCTAAAATCAATGCCATACCTGTACTGGATTATTCAAAAGGATGGCATATGTGGTGTTTCCTGCTGTTGTTTCTGTTGAGGGTCCAGGACCCTTGTATAAAAAGGCTGAAGGAGAACGAAGTGTACTGGGTGTCCAATCATGATTTTTTTTCAATTTCCAGGTTCCTAAAAATTATCTCCGGGTTCCTAAAATCGATGCCATACCTGTACTCTATTGTGCAAAAGGATGGCATATGTGGTGTTTCATGCTGTTGTGTCTGTTGAGGGTCCTGGACCCTCGTCTAAAAAGGCGGAAGGAGAACGACCTGTACTGGATGTCAAAGCATCTTTTTCCATCTCCCGGTTCCTAAAAATTATCTCCGGGTTCCTATAATCGATGCCATACCTGTACTCTATTGTGCTAAATGATGGCATATGTGGTGTTTCATTATGTTGTTTCTGTTGAGGGTCTGGGACACTCGTATAAAAAGGTGGAAGGAGAACGACCTGTACTGGATGTCAAAGCATCTTTTTCCATCTCCCGGTTCCTAAAAATTATATCCGGGTTCCTAAAATCGATGCTCCTTTCAGGCAGGCCAGCTCTTTGCATACCAGCCCACAGATTCTGTAACAGATCTCTCTTGCAGGTAGAGTTGCAGCAAGAATGCAGGGTCAGAACCACTGCATTCTGGTATACCTGAAAGAATCAGACGGTCCCAGACCACATGTATGTCCTATTGTTGTACTTTGTTAGTATAATTATAGATCATGATGGCCATATGGACCTACCCCCAATAGGTGGGAGTAACAGGGATGAAAGTGCTAAGCATAGTACTACTTAACACAACCTTACCATGGGTCCCAGAGCGCATGTTTGATTATTATAATTTGTAAGGGTAATCATGCAGGCTATATAGACCTCCCCCGATAGGGGGAGTAAGAAGGATTAAACTGCTAAGAATAGTACTGCTTAACACAACCTTGTTACCGTAGGTCCCAGACCACATGTCAGATTGTTGTACTTTGTTAGGCTAATTATATATCATGCCGGCCATATACACCTCCCCCGATAGGGGGAGTAACTGGTATTAAACTGCTAAGAATAGTACTACTTAACACAACCTTACCATGGGTCCCAGGCCGCACTACTTTTTTACCATTAGGGGTTGTAACAGGTATTAAAATAATAAGAACAGTACTACTGAAATAAACCTAGTGACCATGGGTCCCAGACCACATGTTTTATTGTTGTAATTTTTTAGGCTAATCATGATGGCCATATAGACCTCCCCCGATAGGTGGGAGTAACAGGGATGAAAGTGCTAAGAATAGTACTACTTAACACAACCTAGTTACCCATGGGTCCCAGGCCCAGACCGCATGTCTTGTTGTTTTATTTGGTCGTGGTAATCATGCATGCCATATAGACCTCCCACCATTAGGGGTTGTAACAGGTATTAAACTAATAAGAACAGTACTACTGAAATAAACCTAGTTACCATGGGTCCCAGCCCGCATGTTTTATTGTTGTAATTTTTTTAGGCTAATCATGATGGCCATATAGACCTCCCCCGATAGGTGGGAGTAACAGGGATGAAAGTGCTAAGAATAGTACGAATATAAACAAAACCTAGTTACCATGGGTCCCAGGCCCAGACCGCATGTCTTGTTGTTTTATTTGGTCCGGGTAATCATGCAGGCCATATAGACCTCCCACCATTAGGGGTTGTAGCAGGTATTAAACTAATAAGAACAGTACTACTGAAATAAACCTAGTTACCATGGGTCCCAGACCGCATGTTTTATTGTTGTACTTTGTTAGGGTAATCATGATGACCATATAGGCCTCCCCCGATAGGTGGGAGTAACAGGGATGAAAGTGCTAAGAATAGTACTACTTAACACAACCTAGTTACCCATGGGTCCCAGGCCCAGACCGCATGTCTTGTTGTTTTATTTGGTGCGGGTAATCATGCAGGCTATATAGACCTCCCACCATTAGGGGTTGTAACAGGTATTAAACTAATAAGAACAGTACTACTGAAATAAACCGAGTTACCATGGATCCCAGACCGCATGTTTTATTGTTGTACTTTGTTAGGCTAATCATGATGACCATATAGGCCTCCCCCGATAGGTGGGAGTAACAGGGATGACAGTGCTAAGAATAGTACTACATAACACAACCTAGTTACCCATGGGTCCCAGGCCCAGACCGCATGTCTTGTTGTTTTATTTGGTCCGGGTAATCATGCAGGCCATATAGCCCTCCCCCGATAGGGTGAGTAACAGGTATTAAAATGCTAAGAACAGTACTACTTAACACAACCTTACCATGGGTCCCAGAGCGCATGTTTTATTATTATATTTTGTAAGGGTAATCATGCAGGCCATATAGACCTCCCCCAATAGAGTGAGTAACAGGTATTAAAATGCTAAGAACAGTACTACTTAACACAACCTTACCATGGGTCCCAGGGCACATGTTTTATTATTATATTTTGTAAGGGTAATCATGCAGGCTATATAGACCTCTCCCGATAGGGTGAGTAACAGGTATTAAAATGCAAAGAACAATACTACTTAACACAACCTTACCATGGGTCCCAGAGCGCATGTTTTATTATTATATTTTGTAAGGGTAATCATGCAGGCCATATAGACCTCCCCTGATAGGGTGAGTAACAGGTATTAAAATGCTAAGAACAGTACTACTTAACACAACCTTACCATGGGTCCCAGAGCGCATGTTTTATTATTATATTTTGTAAGGGTAATCATGCAGGCCATATAGACCTCCCCCAATAGGGTGAGTAACAGGTATTAAAATGCTAAGAACAGTACTACTTAACACAACCTTACCATGGGTCCCAGGGCACATGTTTTATTATTATATTTTGTAAGGGTAATCATGCAGGCCATATAGACCTCTCCCGATAGGGTGAGTAACAGGTATTAAAATGCTAAGAACAATACTACTTAACACAACCTTACCATGGGTCCCAGACCGCATGTTTGGTTGTTATACTTTGTCAGGGCAATCATGCAGGCCATATAGACCTCCCCCGATAGGGTGAGTAACAGGTATTAAAATGCTAAGAACAGTACTACTTAATACAACCTTACAATGGGTCCCAGAACACATGTTTTATTATTATATTTTGTCAGGGCAATCATGCATGCCATATAGACCTACCCCAATAGGGGGAGTAACAGGGATTAAAGTGCTAAGAATAGTACTACTTAACACAACCTAGTTACCATGGGTCCCAGACCGCATGTTTTGTTGTTATACTTTGTCAGGGTAATCATGCAGGCCATATAGACCTCCCCCGATAGGGGGAGTAAGAGGGATTAAACTGCTAAGAACAGTACTACTTAACACAACCTAGTTACCATGGGTCCCAGACCGCTCGTCATATTGTTATACTTTGTCAGGGTAATCATGCACGCCATAATCAAAATCCTTGATAATAATAAGATCTGGAAAAATATCGTAAAATGGGAATTAATCTGGATAAGATTGGGGAGGGGCTTAATGGGAAAAATAGAGGGGGGGGAGAGTTTGAGGAGGAAAAATAGAAAGGGGAGGAATATGGAGAAGAAAACAAGGGATATGGAGGATATGGAAGTTGAGTGATTGGGTGAATAATGGAGGAGAAAGAAATAGGAGTGGGAGGAGACTGGATCGGTTGGTGAGAGGGCATAGGGCAGAAGGGATCTGGTAAGGAAAATGGGAGGGGGCTGGATAAGGTGGGGTAGGGGGAGGAGCATGAGTGAGAGGGCGCAGGCTAGATAGGGCAGAAGGGATCTGGTAAGGAAAATGGGAGGGGGCTGGGGAAGGTAACATAGGAGGGGGAGGAGCATGAGTAAAGAGACAATGGGAAGGGGCCTGGGAAGAAGGAGGGATCAGTATGGGGAAAAGGGGAGGAGCCTGGTGGATAAAATGAGAAATCAAAAGGAGGCGGGAGCAGTTTGGGGAAAAATAGTTGGAGGGGGCAGACTGGATGAAGCAATCATGGTGCTTTTAGAGTGGGACAGGTGCTGCAGGCTTCTTCCTTTTACTTTTTTTACCATGATACCTGCGCTAAAGGTAGCGCCACTTGTAACCGGGATGACCCTGCATTAATTTTGTGTGCCATAACCTCTGGGGACGTGTTAAAAGGGGTCTGCTGATGTCATTCTAAGGCTTGGTTATTCTTATTGAAGTTCTGGCATTCATGTACCTGTATAGCTTTCCTGGTATTGACCTCTGCTTTCTTCCCGACCCTCGCCTCAAGTCTTATCCCTGTACCTTGACTTAAAGGGACAGTCAACATCAGAATGTTTGTTGTTTAAAAAGAAAGATAATCCATTTATTATCCATTCCACAGTTTTGCATAACCAACACTGTTATAAAATAATAATAATAAGAAGAAGAAGAAGAAATACACTTTTTACCTCTGTGATTACCTTGAATCTATGCTTCTGCAAACTGCCCCCTTATTTCAGTTCTTTTGACAGACTTGCATTTTAGCCAATCAGTGCTCACTCCAGGGTAACTTCACGTGCATGAGCTCAATGTTATTTATATGAAACACATGAACTAATGCCCTCTAGTGGTCAAAATGCATTCAGATTAGAGGCAGTCTTCAAGGTCGAATAAATAAGCATATGAACCTCCTAGGTTTAGCTTTCATCTAATAATACCAAGAGAACAAAGCAAAATTGGTGATAAAAGTAAATTGGAAAGTTGTTTAAAATTACATTACCTATTAAAATCATGAACTTTTTTGGACTTAACTGTCCCTTTAAGGATGATTTATTGGCTACTTACCTCTGGAAGAGAACATTTGACTATTATTTTGCCTGCTCCCTTTGCTGTGACGTCTGGTTCCTGACAGATAACCTGGTATTGAACTTGAAGAGACATGAAACCCACACTTTTTCTTAACTTTTTTTTTATTTTTGTTTCAGATAGAGCATATAATTTTAAACAGCTTTTAGGTTTATTTCTGTCAACAAAAGTGCTTCATTCTCTTGGTATTGTTTGTTGAACCAGCAGCAGTGAACTATTGGGAGCTAGCTGAACACAGGAGGGGGCAAAGGAACTGTGAGAAAAAGTAGGACAGGAGGAGACTGGGGGAACAAATAGGAGTTTAAATGGCAGCAATCGGGTTGGAAAAAAAAGGAGGGGGAGGAGACTGGGTTGGAAAAAAGTAGGAGCTGGAGGGGGAGGGATCTGGATGGGAATACATAGGGGGTGGTGGGGTTCAAATGTTTAAAAAATAATAAAAAAGGATGTAGATCAATAGGGGTAGGGATCTGGATGAAGAAAAGGGTGTAGAGGGGGAGGGTTCTGGATGGGAAACATAAAATGTGGAACTGGAGGGGGAGGGTCTGAGGAGGAGGGGTCTGTTTGGTAAACTAGGATATTGAAGGATGGGGCAGGTCTCTATTTGGAAATACATAGGATATGGGTGAGGGGAGAGGGGTCTGGTTGTGAAAATCAGGAGGGGAAAGGGACTGCTTGTGGAAAAAGAAGGGATCTGGTGGGAGGAGGGCCAGGGTTAGGAAAAATAGGAGTGGAAGGGGAATGGATAAGGAAAAAGTGAGGAACTGGAGTGGGAAGGACCAGGTTGGGAAAATAGGAGGGGGAGGGGAGGGGTCTGAATGGGAAAAAATTTACTTGGATCTTGAGGGGGAGGTGGCAGGAACAGATTGGGAGAGGAGTGAAATCTGTGATGGAAGACCAGATGGTAGCAATAGGGTACGCAGGCATGCTGGATAGGTAGTATCTGTCACATTATTTAGGAAGAGGATGTGTTGTCAGAGATGGAGCGTTATGTAAAATGGGGACCGGGAGGTTCCTGGGATATTTAGAATGGGGTGTGGGGTGTTGGGAGAGTATAGTTGTGAAGGAGGATCTGCAAGAGGAAAGAGAGGCTGGTAGGAATGTGTAAAAAGTAAGATCAGAATACACCTGGCATATTTAGAATGGGCTTTGGGACACAGACATGTGGAAGGGATCTGGATGTTGGGCAAGATCTGACGTACAACAGAGTTTAGGTGATTGGGTAAAATTTGGGATCTAGCGAGGTAAAAGGGAAATATATATATATCAATATATTAATTGGTTCCTGTATTATTAGAGGTTTAGGCCCCTGCTTACATGAATCGGCTGACATTGCCCTTTTCTGAGGAATTAGTGAAAGAATGTTGATGTGCGCAAGATACAGATTCTTTTTTTTTTTGTTTTGCAAGTTTTATGCGATTTTCTTTTCTTAAAGAGACATTAAAAACTCTGGCTTTTTTTTTTAACAATTTGTGTTTGCCCCACTTCTCCTAGAGAGGTTAAAAAAAAAACATCTGCAACCTTGGTTTTCAAAATGCTGCAAATTGCCATAGAATATGGCACTCCATTGTAGCTTGGAGGTTAACTTGCCTGGCGAGACAGAAAACAAATTATTCTGGCAACCTACATGTTCTAGGCAAGTTGTAGCCGTATGAAAAATAATTTGCAGGTAAATGTTATAAATTGTTTTACACTCTTTAGTTCATAATTAGTCTAAAATCATAACAGTGATAGGTATTAATCCTGCCAGGTATGTCACGGACTCTCTAGCTTAGCTTAGTGGTTAGCTTGCCTGCCATACGAAGCAACAGGTTGAGGGATTAAATCCACCCATGGGCTCTGCTAAAAGCCTTTTTGGAAACTAAAAGTTTAAAGGGGCACTGAACCCAATTTTCTTTTTTTATGATTCAGATAGAGCATGCAATTTTAAGCAACTTTCTAATTTACTCCTATTTGCAAATGTTCTTCATTCTCTTGGTATCTGTATTTGAAAAGCAAGAATGTAAGTCTAGATGCCGGCCCATTTTTGGTGAACAACCTGGGTTGTTCTTGCTGATTGGTGAATAAATTCATCCCCCAATAAACAAGTGCTGTCCAGGGTTCTGGACTTTCTTTTCAAATAAAGATAGCAAAAGAACAAAGAAAAATTGATAATAGGAGTTAATTCGAAAGTTGCTTAAAATTGCATGCTCTTTAATCTGAATCAAGAAAGAAAAAATTTGTGCTCAGTATCCCTTTAAATAAAGCTGCTGGTTCCTTTATTTGCACGCTCTTCTAGAACAACTTTATATCCTGCAGTCTAGGTAAAAAAAAAATGTCTTGTTTTGCCAACTCCTCTATTCTATTTTGTTTCTTTAGCAGAGGTCATGTCTTTATTGCTTATATACTTGTGATCACTTTCCAAGTAAGATTCCAGAGGAGCATACCATTGTGGTCTAGTAGTTAGCATAGTGTTCTTGTTTGGTTAAGATTTACAATCCAGCTACAACACCTTGCCTTTTCTGTGTCTTTCTGCTAAGATATTACAGATAGCTTTCCAAAGAAAACCTTTGTTTTGCATATTTGATTCCATTTTATTTTCTTAAAGCAATTCATCTCTTTAATTCTTTACACTGTTTCTTGGATCAATGAACTCAAATGATAAAAAGAATGGGTACCGGCCCTGTCTTTAACCAGCATAGCAACTCCTTGCGGCTCGTGGCTAGCTTAGCCCCCTAACAATGTCTGGCGGCGCTTCCAGGGCTGTAAAAGCACAGCTCTCGCTGACAGTGATAACACTGCACTGTTTCTGCGTGCCTCACTGCCTGAGATCCGCACTCGTAAAGCCCTGGAAGGGTACGGTGGACGTAGTGAGGGGGATAAAAATAAATGTTGTTTTGCAAAATTCTCATCTATTTTATTTCCTTAAAGCAAGCCAGGAGATAAGCCGTTCTGAAAAGGCCTTGCATATGCACCTGCATATCAGATTAACCCAGAGCTACTTCTGTACCACCGAAAGGTGGGAGCAAATTCAGCACGGGAAGTCTGTTATTCCACCTGTTCCTCTTCTCCTTGAGATCTAATGAACGTCCTACCTCCCCTGCAGCGGGGAGTAGCGCGGCAGCAGCTTTCATGATATCTTTACAAAGGGTATAGGTTTTGTTCTTTGGGTCCTATGAAATCATATGGGTTATTTGCTGTCTGAGAGATACCTTGTGTTCCCAACATTTGCACATGTTAACCCTTGATCCTATGCCCATAAAAGCAGTGAGCAAGGTGAAATTCATCTGTTGTAAGTCTTTAGCAGTGCAAGGAGAGACACTAACTTTATTGTGCCCCAGAACGTTTGCTTTTAAGGCTTACAGAGCAGCCTAGCTTTGCCGTCCAAAGTCGTTTATCTATCCTTATTATTATTACAGCTATATATTGTTTAACCAGGATTTTATGGGGTGGTCTGAGGTAGGGTGTTATAGGGTGTTATATTACAGACCTGACCAGTTTAAGCAGACAACATAGGGTGGATTCGAACCGCTGGCCTTGTGCTTGCTAGCCCATGACCTTACCACTGCTCCACAGCAGCTTTCTGCTTGTTGACTAGGTATTGCCTCGCCGGTAATGGATATTGGCTCTGCCTGGCTTTCTATTGCCATCATTGGTAGCATAATGGCTAGCTGAACTACTTTGCAAGCAGAAGGTTTGTGGTTTGAATCTAGCTACTGCTCTTTGAATGTGCACTCAAAAATTGCTTATTTTCCAAGTTTTAAGCTATTTCCTTTTCTTAAAGAGACATTAAAAAACTCTTGCTATTCTTTAACAATTTGTGTTTGCCTCACTTCTCCTAGAGAGGTTAACAAAAAAACATCTGCAACCTTGGTTTTCAAAATGCTGCAAATTGCCATAGAATATGGCACTCCATTGCAGCTTGGAGGTTAACTTGCCTGGAGAGACACAAAACAAATTGTTTTGGCAACCTAGATGTTCTAGGCAAGTTGTAGCCTTATGAAAAAAACATTTGCAGGTAAATGTTATAAACTGTTTTACATTGTTTAGTTCATAATTGGACTAAAATCATAACAGTAATAAGTATGAATCTTACCAAGCCAGTTTTGAAAACCCAAGCTTAGCTTAGTGGTTAGCATGCCTGCCTTCAAAGCAGCAGGTTGAGGGATTGAATCCACCCATGGGCTCTACTAAACGCCTTATTTGGAACTAAAAGTTTAAGGGCTTGTGTTGAAAGGGGCACTGAACCCAATTTTTTTCTTTTGTGATTTAGATAGAGCATGCAATTTTAAGCAACTTTCTAAATTACTCCTATTTGCAAATGTTCTTCATTCTCTTGGTATCTTTATTTGAAAAGCAAGAATGTAAGTGTAAATGCCGGCCCATTTTTGGTGAACAACCTGGGTTGTTCTTGCTGATGGCTGAATAAATTCATCCCCCAATAAACAAGTGCTGTCCAGGGTTCTGGACTATCTTTTTCAAATAAAGATAGCAAAAGAACAAAGAAAAATTGATAATAGTAGTAAGTTAGAAAGTTGCTTAAAATTGCATGCTCTTTTATCTGACTCACGAAAGAAAAAATTTGGGCTCAGTGTCTCTTTAACTAAGGCTGCTGGTTCCTTTATTTGCACGCTCTTCTAGAACAACTTTATATCCTGCAGTCTAGGTAAAAAAAAAAAATGTTGCCTTGTTTTGCCAACTCCTCTATTTTATTTAGTTTTTTTAGCAGAGGTCATGTCTTTATTGCTTATATACTTGTGTTCACTTTCCAAGTAAGATACCAGAGGAGCATACCATTGTGGTCTAGTAGTTAGCATAGCGTTCTTGTTTGGTTAAGATTTACAATCCAGCTACAACACCTTGCCTTTTCTGTGTCTTTCTGCTAAGATATTACAGATAGCTTTCCAAAGAAAACATTTGTTTTGCATATTTGATTCCTTTTTCTTTTCTTAAAGCAATTCATCTCTTTAATTCTTTACAAGCTTTCTGCTTGTTGACTTGGTATTGCCTCGCCGGTAATGGATATTGGCCCTGCCTAGCCTTTTACTGCCAGCATTGGTAGCATAATGGTTAGCTGAACTACCTTGCAAGCAGAAGGTTTGTGGTTTGAATCCAGCTACTGCTCTTTGAATGTGCACTCAAAAATTGATTCTTTTCCAAGTTTTAAGCTATTTCCTTTTCTTAAAGAGACATTAAAAAACTCTTGCTCTCCTTTAACAATTTGTGTTTGCCCCACTTCTCCTAGAGAGGTTAACAAAAAAACATCTGCAACCTTGGTTTTCAAAATGCTGCAAATTGCCATAGAATATGGCACTCCATTGGTGCTTGGAGGTTAACTTGCCTGGAGAGACACAAAACAAATTATTTTGGCAACCTAGATATTCTAGGCAAGTTGTAGCCTTATGAAAAAAACATTTGCAGGTAAATGTTATAAACTGTTTTACATTGTTTAGTTCCTAATTGGTCTAAAATCATAACAGTAATAGGTATTAATCCTACCAGGCCAGTGATGAAAACCCTAGTTTAGCTTAGTGGTTAGCATTCCTGGCTACAAAGCAGTAAGTTGAGGGATCAAATCCACCCATGGGCTCTGCTACTTTGTGGCTGGGAAAATTCTTCTTAGGAACTAAAAGTTTAAGGGCTTGTGTTTAGAAAGAACACTGAACCCACTTTTTTTTCTTTTGTGATTCAGATAGAGCATGCAATTTTAAGCAACTTTCTAATTTACTCCTATTTGCAAAATGTTCTTCATTCTCTTGGTATCTTTATTTGAAAAGCAAGAATGTAAGTCTAGATGCCGGCCCATTTTTGATGAACAACCTGGGTTGTTCTTGCTGATTGGTGAATAAATTCATCCCCCAATAAACAAGTGCTGTCCAGGGATCCGGACTATCTTTTCAAATAAAGATAGCAAAAGAACAAAGAAAAATTGATAATAGGAGTTAATTCGAAAGTTGCTTAAAATTGCATGCTCTTTAATCTGAATCACGAAAGAAAAAATTTGGGCTCAGTATCCCTTTAAATAAAGCTGCTGGTTCCTTTATTTGCACGCTCTTCTAGAACAACTTTATATCCTGCAGTCTAGATAAAAAAAAATGTCTTGTTTTGCCAACTCCTCTATTCTATTTTGTTTCTTTAGCAGAAGTCATGTCTTTATTGCTTATATACTTGTGATCACTTTCCAAGTAAGATACCAGAGGAGCATACCATTGTGGTCTAGTAGTTAGCATAGCGTTCTTGTTTGGTTAAGATTTACAATCCAGCTACAACACCTTGCCTTTTCTGTGTCTTTCTGCTAAGATATTACAGATAGCTTTCCAAAGAAAACGTTTGTTTTGCATATTTGATTCCATTTTATTTTCTTAAAGCAATTCATCTCTTTAATTTTTTACACTGTTTCTTGGATCAATGAACTCAAATGATAAAAAGAATGGGTACCGGCCCTGTCTTTAACCAGCATAGCAACTCCTTGCGGCTCGTGGCTAGCTTAGCCCCCTAACAATGTCTGGCGGCGCTTCCAGGGCTGTAAAAGCACAGCTCTCGCTGACAGTGATAACACTGTACTGTTTCTGCGTGCCTCACTGCCTGAGATCCGCACTCGTAGAGCCCTGGAAGGGTACGTGGCCGTAGTGAGGGGGATAAAAATAAATGTTGTTTTGCAAAATTCTCATCTATTTTATTTCCTTAAAGCAAGCCAGGAGATAAGCCGTTCTGAAAAGGCCTTGCATATGCACTTGCATATCAGATTAACCCAGAGCTACTTCTGTACCACCGAAAGGTGGGAGCAAATTCAGCACGGGAAGTCTGTTATTCCACCTGTTCCTCTTCTCCTTGAGATCTAATGAACGTCCTACCTCCCCTGCAGTGGGGAGTAGCGCGGCAGCAGCTTTCATGATACCTTTACAAAGGGTATAGGTTTTGTTCTTTGGGTCCTATGAAATCATATGGGTTATTTGCTGTCTGAGAGATACCTTGTGTTCCCAACATTTGCACATGTTAACCCTTGATCCTATGCCCATAAAAGCAGTGAGCAAGGTGAAATACATCTGTTGTAAGTCTTTAGCAGTGCAAGGAGAGACACTAACTTTATTGTGCCCCAGAACGTTTGCTTTTAAGGCTTACAGAGCAGCCTAGCTTCGCCGTCCAAAGTCGTTTATCTAGCTATAATAAAAACTCATTGATAGGCCTTACGCTCCTTTCCTTTGACTTGTGGCGAGAGAAACACATACACATAGGCACAGGAACAATTTCTATTATAATATTTAGTCTTCATCCTGCCTAAATTTGATCCCCAGATTTTACAACATCACCTAAATTCACTATAAAGTTACACAGTAAATCTAATTTGAATGCATTTCTTCCCTACCCAGATTGCCTAGCTGTTGTGAAAATAAGCTGTTAGCAGAGGGATCATGTTGAACAGTATATTACTTTATCCCACTTGATCTGTCATGTCCTAAGAACATTTTATGAAGATTTCCTACATTATCATTTAATATTCCTGTAAAAAAATAAAAAATATAGAAAAGTAATAATTTTATGCAAAAAGATGATCTTTTTCATTTGAGCTTGCAGTTTTTGCATTACTGACTCTAGCTATCCTGACAATGTTTTGTTGTATATATAGATAGGAAATATCTATAAAAAAATAAAAATAACACACATATATACACCATCAAAATTAGCTTTCTGCACAGTATATTTCTGGGGCAGAAAAACAACTACACCATAATAGTTTCTGGAAAAATGTTCTTTTGCCCATGGTATGAAAATAGATGATATTTTGTAAAATCCTAAATGTTTTAGTGGGTTTTTTTTTTTTTTTTGGGGGGGGGGGGGGGTTGACAACATGTTTTGCTATATTGAGTAAGATTAGAGAGGGGTAGCAGTTTGTGTAAACCGTCACAAATGTCAGAATTTCCCCTCTGGAAAATCAGAACGTTGTGTAATTTTAAAATGTATCTAACAATTTCATACCTACCCACATATCCCATAGTCTTTTGTAGGCTGTGAGGTGAAGGAAACTTGTGGCCCTGAACAAAGAGATAGAGTAGTAGGTAAGCCATGGGCAGGGTGGCTGTGTCATTGACAGAGTTAGGTTACACAGAGCCATGGCAGTCCCTGGTTTTGTTTTGTTAACCAGGACATTTGCAGAGATGAAGAAGCTGGAAGAGCGACTGCATGGTAAAGACCTGAACCATGGGAATGCTGCAAAATATGGAACAGTTGTGAGTTCTATATTTTTATGGCCTTTTTATAATTACTAATTTTCTGCTTAAATTGAGTGGTAAAAAAATCTAATACATTTTAGCTTTTCAGGATTAATGCTTATTATTTTGCAAACAATATTGACTGTGCATCCAGGTGGAAATTATTTTGATAGTTTCATTCTTAAGAAACCAATAGATGGCGCTGTGTTTTCTGCTAGAATGTAAACAGTTATTTGCACAACCAACAGATGGTGCTTTTTTCTCTAGCTGTAAAGGAGTTTCTAAAGGGTTATTTATTTATTAATTTACTGGGGTTTTTTTATAACTGACAATAGAAAAAGATATGCAGACTTCATCAGATGCAGTTAAAAGTCAAATAAATAAGTTAAAGGGCTTTGCTTTGGAACACTGCATTTTTGTGTCTTATCCACATGTAATAGTCACTTGATAAGTTTACAGTGAATTGTGCAGCTTTAGACCTTTTTCAGAATTAAAGGGGCAGTATATACTCATTTTCATATAACTGCATGTAATAGACACTACTATAAAGAATAATATGCACAGATACTGATATAAAAATCCAGTTTAAACCTGTTTAAAAACTGACTTAGCTCCCAGTTTAGCTCTGTTAAAAAGGTTACTGGAACACCCACATCAAGTGGGAAATAGCAGACACTCCCCCTCCCCCTTCTTCCACATATGAAAAGACTCTTTACACAAACAGGAGCAAGCTGGAGTGGTAAACCTGTATGGGCTATATAAATAGATCGTCTACAAAACATTTATGCAAAGAAAAATCTAGTGTATAATGTCCCTTTAATAGAGAGAGAAGAGGGAAACCATTTCTGTCTGCATATGATAAAATATGAGATTCAGCAATTAGCTGGTGTGGACAACTGATAATGGTCAAACTTGTAAATCCTTCCAATATAAAGGTGAGATGATAGTTCATTTAATTCATTGATTTTCTATGATTAATTTTATTGTACCATAGTCATATTTTCTTTCAGTTTGAAGTGAAATAAACAAACTACAAATAAGACAATTAAATACTTTAATTCAAATAGTTTATACAATATTTGCAAAAAAATAAAATAAAATAAATGATAGCATTCCTTTTAAACAAACTTTTTTGTCCTGATATAAAAAAAATGTTTATTTTAAAAAATATGAATAAGAAGCAAATCTACCATCTATAGCATTGCTAAATGGCAAGGATTTAAAGGGACATGCTGGTCACAATGTAACTGCCTATATAAATTACATATTTGAACATATTTGCAATGAACATGTATTAGCAAAATGCTTCTAAAAAAAGTTATCACAGTTTTAATGTTAACATTTTTCTCTGCATGTGCATGTGAAGCATAGCTAGATATTGTCAATGAGGCTGCTCAGAGCACCAGTGGGGCTTGTATCATGTCAGCAATTAACAAATTGAGTCATTACCAGATGATACAAGCACCTTAGGCTCTCTGAGCTAGGGTTGCCACCTCAGCCATGTTTTCCTGGACACTTATGAGTTACACATGCTGCAGGGTGTGCAGGCAGGAACATGTATTGTGCTGTTCATCAGCACTATTCATGTGATGTTCAGAACCACAATACATGTTCCGTCCTGCTAACCCTGCAGCATGTGTAACTTATAAGTGTCCAGGAAAACATGGCCGAGGTGGCAACCCTAGTCTGAGCAAGTGCTGTGTATAAAATGCTGGTGCACGGTGCATACTTAAATACACTTTTGAATCAGCTATAACTTTTATTAGAAGCACATTTGCTAATACATGTATATTACAAAAATGCTTCTATTCAAAATTTAAATGCATCCTTGTGAATTTCAATTTTGGCTGGACTGTCCCTTTAATCTATCAATTTCAGTTCCTAATGATATAACACAGTTTATGAAAGTCCAATTTTAATGTTTGGTCCTGCTAACTTTTAATCCTTTCGAGTATGGGCTAAAGTGTTTGGTTCTGCTAACTTTTAAACCTTTCGAGTGTGGGCTAAAGTGTTTGGTTCTGCTAACTTTTAACCCTTTCGAGTGTGGGCTAAAGTGTTTGGTTCTGCTAACTTTTAACCCTTTCGAGTGTGGGCTAAAGTGTTTGGTTCTGCTAACTTTTAACCCTTTCGAGTGTGGGCTAAAGTGTTTGGTTCTGCTAACTTTTTTTTTTTTTTTAAAAGTAATTTTCTTTTATTAAGAATAATTCACAAGATAAGACAGAAAAAGAAAAAAGAAAAAAACAAATCTCAAATAAGATATGCCACGCAGGGCAGGATGACAGGTTTGATCAAAATACAAATATGTGTACATTAAAAAAAAATGAAAAAAAAAGTTAATGTCATACACATAATATTGACAAACATTGACCATCTATACTATTGAGTTAATAGGCTAAACTTAATAGCCTATGTCTTTCGGTCGTCTTTAAGTAATAACTAAGCTTATAATTTGCAAAAAAGAAAGATAACTGGACATAGAATCATAACTCAAATAATGTAAACTGAATCAGACAAAATAACCATTAGGGCACAATTGAGGTTTATAATACATAAATATCATCTTAGCTTAATAAACTTAAGCCATAAATACCCAAAAAATAAATAGCTTAACAATCTAGAATTCATCATTTTAGCTTGATGAATCTCTAAAAAAAAGAAAAAGAGTTTTTTACCTCTTACTTAATTCTGATTCCCTGTCAAACGAAATAAAAAAAGAAAAAAAAGAAAGAAAAAAAAAAGATTAAATTCCTCCTCTCCCCTTCGCCTCCCCCTCTCTCTCTTCTCCTCCGCCCCCCCCCCCCCCCCCCGACTCAGCTAGACCTGAAACTATCATAGTGAATGATCATTACCTTGGTTCATGAGGCTCCTATTCCCTGTAGCAGGAAATCCACGAAGCCGGAAATTCATCATGCAATACAAATTCTGCAAAACTATCTGAGCTTAAAAATGGGAACAAGATACGTTTTTGGATGTGCAGAGTATAAGACTTAATTACGGGTAACCAATCCAGAATAAACTTTTTTCTTTTTTTTTCTTTAGAAGATTTAAGGTGAAAAGATTCAAAGATTATTTGATTCTGTATTTCTTGCATAACCAAAGCAAAGGAGGGTACATATTTGGATTTCCAATTTTTTGTGATAAGATGTCTAATTGACATAATAATGGATACTAAGGTTTTTGATCTCAGAGGAGAATCAGTAACATGAATATTTAGAAAGATAATATTTTCTGAGTTAAATGCGACTTCGGTGGCATAGTGTATTTTTAACCAGAAGGAGAGTTTGTTCCACAATTGTTTTAATTTCGGACAATAGTAAAACATGTGTAAAAGGTCTGCCCTGGGATATGCACAACGGGGGCATTTAGCCGATTGTGAGATATACATTTTTGCCAGCCTAGCAGGTGTTATATATGACCTATTTATAATTTTAAAGTGAGACTCTTTCCAGCTGGATGGAATTCGGCATTTGTTTACTAAAATGCAACTAGCCTTTAATTCTCCGTCTTCCAAGTTTGGACAGTCCAGTGTCCATGAAGCAAAAGTATCATTAAGGCTGAGTAGATTCTGTTTATTAAGCATAATGTCATACATGAGGGAAATTGAAGATGATCCCGTTTTGAATTTCAGGATACATTTTTTAATATCAGACCATGCTAGACCTCGACTTGGCTCCCAATTATGTTTATTAAGATAATGTCTTATCTGAAAATAAGCAAACATATCCTGTCTGGAAAGGTCGAATTGCGTAACAAGAGACTCAAATGAACGTATATAACCATCCTCATGAAAAATTTGATATAAATTAATGAGTCCTTTATCCGCCCATTTCTTAAAGGCTGCCTGTGAATAACCTGGAGAAAAATCAATCGTACCAATTATTGGGAGAAATTCAGAGAAAGAGTAATCAACACCAATAATTGAACAAAATTTCTGCCAGGCTTTAATAATGTTATTTATAGTTATCAATCCCTTAATATTATAGGGTAACTCTTTTGGTGGATAATGCAAGCTAGCTTTAACAGAAAAGGGAGTTACCATGTAATTTTCCATTATCGAACATGAAAAAATGTTTGTGTCAGCTAACCAGTCTATGGCAATTTTGGCTAAGCAAGCAATATTATAATATTGTATATTTGGCAACGCAAGTCCCGCGGAATCAAGTGAGTTCATTAGTTTTTTAAGTGCAATACGTGGTTTCTTATTTTTCCAAATAAATCTGGAAAAAAAAGAATATAATTTATATTGGTCTATCGCAGGAATCAGTAAAGGTAAATTCTGTAATGGATATAATAACCGAGGAAATATAATTGTCTTGATAAGGCTGACACGAGCTGATACCGATATAGGTAGAGAGGTCCAATTTTCTAGGTCGGTTTGAATTTTCTTTATCAAAGGGGGAAAATTTAACTTATACCAACAATTAGGATTGGCATGAATATAAATGCCTAAATATTTAAGTGTTTCCGATATTTGGAACGGGAAGTTAAACTTAGCACGGCTATCCTTTTTAATCCACATTAGTCCACTTTTTTTTTAGTTGATTTTGTAACCTGAGAATGAACTAAAAGTACTAAGACTGTTTAAGACAGCAGGAATTTCTTGGGCAGGATCTCCTATGAATATCAATAGATCATCCGCATAGATTAGAAGTTTTAAAACTTGCGAGCCAAATCTAATACCGTCAATAATGTCTCTAAGCCAGATTGCTAACGGTTCTAGAGCTATATTAAAAAGAAATGGCGACAGGGGGCAGCCTTGCCTTGTACCTCTACCTAATGTCAACGCAGGAGAGACCTTAGAGTTAACTAATAGATATGAGATTGGATTTCTATAGATATTGTGTATAAATCGAGTAAATTGATTTCTAAAGCCGAATTGTTCGAGTGCTCTAAATAGGTGATTCCATGTGATTGCGTCAAACGCTTTTTCAGCGTCGAGGCTAATTAGGGCTTTGTCTTGTTTCGCTTATGTAAGTTGTGTTTGATCAGTATTATACATATAATCTATACATGTTAAAACTTTGCGGATACTTTTTGAGGAATTCCTGGAACTCATAAAGCCTGTTTGGTCGGGGTGGATTATTTTATCGAAAGAAATCGAGAGCCTGGAAGCTATAAATGAAGTTAAGATTTTGTAATCTGTATTAAGAACAGATATAGGTCTGTAAGACGCAGGGTCTTCCGGGTCTTTATCTTTTTTGAGGATTAGGGAGATATTTGCAGCAGTGAAATTTTTTGAGATTGGTTGATCATTAGTGAAATAGTTATTAAAAAGTTTTTCCAGGGTCTCTACTATTTCCTCCGATAAGATTTTGAAGAATTCAGCTGGGATACCATCAGGACCTGCTGCCTTATTTAATTTAGTCTTGGTTATGGCTTTTCTAATTTCCTCTTGGGTTATAGGGGCATTTAATATTGCTATGTCTGTGTCTAACATTTTCGGGGGATTAATCCTGGACCAAAACCTTTCTTCTTGGATTGTATCTGGTTCTGTTCCAGTATATAGTTGTTGATAGTAAGTATGAAAAAAGTTAACAATTTCATTGGGGTTCGAGTATCTTTGGATCCCTGCCCTTATGGCCATGATATAATTTTTCTTTTTCCTATTTCTGGTTAATTTAGCTAGGAATTTAGCGGAACAGCCATGAAAGCCTTTAAAAAAAAGATTATTTCTTGTTTCTTCCTCTTGAATTTTTTGCTTTATTACAATATCCCTTTCCTGCCTGGCTTCTGTATATTTTTTCCAATTTTGATTGTTACGCAGATTATTATACCTTTCATAGGCAGTCTTGATTCGGTTAGCTAAGAGAGTCTCTTGTGCGGCCGATTTCTTTTTTATGATGCTCAAATAGGCCTTTATCTCTCCTCTTATGACTGCTTTAGCAGTTTCCCAGAAAATCTCTATTTTGTTAATATAGGTTATGTTATTTTCACAATATTCTCTCCAGGTTTGTCTCAGCCAAATTGTAAATCTGGGATTATTATACAGATATTTGGGGAAATAAAACGTGAAATTATTGCTCTTATGTTGGCTCAAAGAGGGGAACAGAATCGATATACTAGCATGGTCCGATATGACAATATCATGTATCTGGGGGGTTAGCCTAAATATAGATAGAGATTCTGATATTAAAATATAATCGATTCTCGAGAATGTCTTGTGTGTTTTGGATTCACAAGTGAATTTCCGAGAATCGTGATTTTTATGTAGGGAAATAGTTTAGACTGGATTAGTTTCCAAAATTTGGGTGAAAATTTGTTAGGAGCATATATATTGCATAAAAATACTCTGGCCTCATGGATTTGAATTTGTACTAAGAGAAATCTGGCTTCTGGATCCCTTTCTATGTTCAAGATCTTATATGTCAGGTTTTTATTAATTAAAATTGCAACTCCATTTTTTCTGGAGGCGCAGGGGGTAGCTATGACTTCCCCTACCCATTTAGACTGAAGTTTAGATATTTCAGAATCTTTAAGGTGGGTTTCTTGTAGGAAAACAATAGAGGGGTTTAATTTCCCCATTCTTTGAATAACTGTTTTACGTTTTATTGGTGAGGTTATTCCTCCTACATTCCAGGAGAGGAGCTTAAATTCCTCGACTGGATTAAATCCTATTGGGGTAATTATCTAAGATAGAGATATTTGAGTTCAAACATATATATATCAGCACCTGATGACTATAGGATGGGGGGGGGGGGGAGAGGAAGAGAGAAAGAGAGAAAAAAAACAACAACAAAAAACAAAAGAAACCCAAACAAAACAAAACAAGTAACATACAGAACTTAAAATTTACATTAGGAGCCATCTGATAAATATTTCTGCGCTTCTTCTACAGAGCCAAGAGATATCCTATTACCTTCCTTCAATATTATAATCCTTGCAGGATAAACCATCCGTGCATTTTCTCCTTTATTAATCAATTGTGTACAGAAGGGGGCCATACTTTTTCTCTTGAGAGCAGTTTCATTAGAGAAATCCTGAAATAACAGAATCTTCTTGCTTGCTATAGTGAATGTTTCTATTTTCTTAAATAGTTTGAGAATTTGAAGTTTATCATGAAATCTAAGAGTTTTAAAGATACAAATTCTATTTCTGGGTGTGCCATCTTGATTGACCCTTCTAGGGCCTATTCGGTGAGCTCTTTCTATTGAAAGGGGGAGAAGATGAGGGGGGAACCCTAAAGCTTGTGGGAGGACCGTTGAGGAAAAATGCAGCAGGTCCTCATATTCTGGGGTATCGGGTAAGCCGACAATTCTGATATTATTACGCCTGGAGCGATCTTCCAGATCCTCCAGGCGATTTTGTAAGTTATAAATTTTGTCACCTTGTTTTTGTAGTGTATTTTCTTGTGTGTTTACCAGATCTTCTAGGTCTGAAATTCTGGTTTCAGCCTCAGTGATTCTAGAGGCAAACTGTTTAACCTCTGAGGAGATTACCTCCAGCCTAGATGTAATATTTGATAAATCTTTTTTGATAACATCAAATTGGGGTATAAACAGTTGACTTAGCTGAGTTATCAATGATTGTGTATCAGAAAGGTTTGTCTGGGTTTCTAAGGAGGAGTCTGAACTGACCTCCATTAGTTTACTTTTTTTCTCCTTAGTTTTGGCAGGCATTATAGGTGAATTGTGTTTCACCTGGGTGACAAATTTTTCCATTAAGTGAAAATAGCTATCCAATTATCCAATCTTGTAAGTGATTCTTAGTGTTATGTGCCTAAAAATAACAAGAAAACGTGTAATACCCTGTATAGGGGGAGTGATATCAGAAAGTATTTAAGAAACAAAAAGAATATAGTTGTATATCTAAACAAAAAAAAAGGAATTAAGTGCACGTGCTTTTTTTTTTTTTTTTTTTTTTTTTTAAAGTGGGGTGTTTTTAAAGCCTGCTAGAGTTAAATAAAGTCATACAACGGGGGAACAACAAATTTTGCTAGGTCTCCTCAGTATCTACTAGACTATCAGATCTAGGCTTCATATTAGCAGTGGGAGAAAATGCAAATAATGTAGGTGACAGAGTGGTAATACTGCTTGTACTATAACAGATATAGATGTTTTCCGGTTCGGAACCTCAATATGTCTGATACCTCAGGTAGAACTATATAAAGCAATTGATAACAGATCTACAGCATGTATATTAGCAATATATTAATTATCCTTATAGACCATAGGATGGATCATAGAGAGAAAAGAAACAGGAAGAACAAATGAACAAATACCACCGAATGCAAGACCCGGACAGCAGCTGCCAGGATCTGACACTCTCAGTTTCAATCTTAATATGTTATTAGTTTCTAAGCCAAGATTACTATATACCTCAAATAAGAACAGTGCAATTAGTTTAACACCTGTACATAACTTCTATTGCAATAAGATCATTTTCTGTAGAAGCAGTATGATTATAAACATGATTTTTATATGACTTTTTGACTTCAGATATCTGACAAAGAAAAAAATGCAATAAAAGTCTTAGAGGGTAACGTCCCAATGCACGGGGAGAATGTGAACTACAGTCAGTTCAGTTTATGCTGGGAATTTCATAGAGGCAAAGCGTAAAAAAGAAGAAAAAAAAAGGCCAGAATGGCTCAGATACTTGCGTAGCCCAGGATAGTTCAGGAACACCTTCTTTTGTAGTAAGGGTAAATAATATCCAACTGATAATATCGTGTGAGAAGAGCTGAATGAGACTTATACACAGCTAGCCGATTGAAGAGCAATAAAGTTGCCACTGCCTCGTGGTAAAGTAAGGAGAGCCGGTCCAGGCCAGCAGATTGTAGCTTTCCTTATCGGGATGTCTCCCTGCCCGGCGCCTCTCTTTGATCCGTCCACTGCTCTGACCGGGGAAAGGCTTTACAGGCTTAAAATGGACAGCTGGTAGCAGGGGTTTCTTCTTATGCACAGCTAGCCGATTGAAGAGCAATAAAGTTGCCACTGCCTCGTGGTAAAGTAAGGAGAGCCGGTCCAGGCCAGCAGATTGTAGCTTTTCCTTATCGGGATGTCTCCCTGCCCGGCGCCTCTCTTTGATCCGTCCACTGCTCTGACCGGGGAAAGGCTTTACAGGCTTGAAGTGGACAGCAGGTAGCAGGGGTTTCTTGACGTGTCATCTGCGTCTCCTACATATTATGCGCACTGCCTAGCGCCGTCTCTCGGCCTTTCTCCTCTCCCTCGAGGGAGCCGAACAGTAGAGTGACTTCCCGCTCTGTATTCACAATTCGTAAGTTTTCAACGTGGCCAGCTGCGTAGGCAGTGTATACGGCACCTGTAACTCTTTAGTGATCCTGCGGCTATTATTGCTTTGCCGGTCAGTGTTGGAACTGTAGCCTCTTTTTCTGTAGAGAGTACTTTTCTTTAGTACTGTAACGATTAGGCTCGCTTCAGTGTGGCGTCTGTCTGATGACTCCAGACGCAGTGGGACCTTCGTCGGAGTATCTCCGGTGGACCTGAAGGGCTCCAACACACAAGCTGTGGCCGTGGCGAATCGGCCTAACGCCACTCTGGGACTTCTGTGCCAGTGAGCCAGATCCCGGCTCAGTATCCGCTCGGTAATTGGTCCTCCTTCCCGGCTAGGATAGCGGCACTGCGGCTTGATAGAAACGCTTAGCTGGCGAGTCGGGCTCCAGCCTGCCTGACTCTCTAAGCTCCGCCCCGGAAGTCCAGTCCCCCTCCGGTTCTGCTAACTTTTAACCCTTTCGAGTCTGGGCTAAAGTGCCTACATCGGAAAACAACTGTTCCGATGTAGACAAATTGAAACCACGCGATCGTGAACACGATCGTAAGATTTCAATTATTGGATCGTGTCCGGGGGATGTCCCTACAACCCTAGGAACGCCCCCAAGACCGCGATCAAGTCCTGACAGCACACAAGGCTTCAGGACAGCTGTTAGCTATGACGTTCTATTCCGTCATAATGGCTTTAAAGCCCAGTCTAATTATGACGGAATAGAACGGCAGAACGGCTTTAAAAGGTTAATCGCTCCAGTGTGTGTGTGCTTGTGTGTATGTTTGTATTTTTGCGTGTGTGTGTTTGTATGTTTGTGCATAGGTGTGTGTGTGTATGTTTGTCTGTTTGTGCATATGTGTGTGTTTGTATGTTTGCGTGTGTGTTTGTATGTTTGTGCATGTGTGTGTGTGTGTCTGTGTGTCTGTTTGTATGTTTGCGTGTGTGTGTTTGTATGTTTGTGCATAAGTGTGTGTGAAAATTATTCTAATCAACCAATAGATGGATCTGTGTTTTCTTCTCAGTCGTAAACACGGTTATTTGCACAACCAACAGATGGTGTTTTTCGTATCTAGCTGTATTCTTGGAGTCTTGAAAGGAATACATATTTAGTCATTTTAATTTACTATTTCTTTTAATTTTTTACTAATTTGAATAAATTCTGGTTAAATAAGTTAAGGGCTTTAGTTTGGAACACATTATATTAGTGTGTCTTTTCCACATGCAACATGCTTTTTTCAGGTGGCTGTCCGGTAAAGTTTGTAGTAAAAAAACAGACAGTTAAATGTCTGTTTTGTGTGTTTTTATTAGTGCACAGTTGTTTTAGTTCCCTGCAATTCTGCCTATCTGACTTCTTACACCTTATGTTCAGGAGAGTGCATAGGGTTAATAGGGAACTGCTGTGTCACTCACTTTCAGAGGCGTAAAACTAACAGTTCTCTGTCTGTGCTGCGGAGGAGGGGTGTCTTCTAAAGTTGTAGAGAGAGAGTGACAGTGGAGGGCCCTCTAATGGGACTGTAACAAAACTAAGGGTTAACAATTTAGAAGTCTGGAGTTTGCAGGGGAAATGTGTTACTTTGTTGCAATATGAGGGGCGGAGAGTGTGCTTAATTTATAGGTCCATGCTGCAGTGATCCCGGCCTCTTTTCCTGCTTCCAGACTTCGAGAGGATTTTCTGTCTGAGATGGAGCGTGCTAGGAGAACTTCAGCTAGGCCCAGGAGGTTCAGGGAGGAAGAATCTGGTCCAGCAGAGGTCCGGAGGCCTGCAGGAGAGAGCAGGGACAGTTCTGAGGAGGTTGTACCGCCTACCCCCCAATCCAGGTCCCCAGTTTCCCACATCATTAATGCTAGGGGTGGAAGAGGGAAAGGCAAAGGCCCTGCAAGGCCCAAAGTTAATTCCCCATCTGTCTTAGAGGCAGGGGGGCTGTCAAGGATCTAATAGGGCTGAGGAGGTAGAGCGGGGCAGTAGTTTAGGCCCCAGTCAGGTTACAGGGGCTGTGGAACTTCCAGGGCCCAGTAGGGCTGGCACCGAGGGGAGTGGGGCCTGTACAAGCCTTGCTCGCACCTCAAGGGCATTAGACATGCCGGTGCCACAGGTGGGGGTCGTCGTTACCCCGCAGGAGTTGCCGGAGGAGTCCGGCCTGGCGCGTTTGGCTGTGCTACCCCCAGACACTATTAACGCCCTTCTGGCACTGGCTCGGTCACTGGCTGAGGCGCGAGGGCTTGAAGGCCTGAGGGCACGTAGGCCCGGTCCGGGGCACGCCTCCTTTGATGACGCGTCACGTACGACGTCATCATCGAAGGCGGACTCGGACATTGCCAGAGGGAGGCGCAGGACAAGAAGCAGGAGCGCTTACCAGCATGGAGCCCCCAGTAAGTTTGGGAGGCTCCGGGGGGAGGATGCGGCCCCAGGAAGGTCACCGGGTGGGCCAGTGGATAGCGGTGTGTGCTTGAGTGGCAGAGCGGAGATTCCGGTGGGGTCACAGCAGACGCATGGTACAGGCCTTGGTACAAGCAGAATCAGGAGGTCATCGGGGGGGCCAGAGCGCAGCGGGGTGTGCTTAAGTGGCAGATCAGTGGTTCCGGGGGGGTCACAGCAGGCGCATAACGCGGGCCTAGGCCCGAGCAGTAGCAGTCAACAGCATCAGACAAGGGGACATGCGCAGCGATCCTCTGAGTATGTGAATGAATGGCAGCACAGGGGGCACAATGCTAGTGTGAGTGTGGCTAATTTTCTTGGGCCTCAAATGGCTGCTAATCAGACGGGGGCACAGTATATGGAGGCACAAGGGGGGGGGCATAGTCTCTTCAAGCCAGATTGCAGTGATATCTGCCCCAATTATGTCAGTGGGAGGTATGACAAGCACAGTTCCTATTGAACAGCATGGGCAGACATCCATTTCTATGACCATGGGGGCTGTGGGGGCAGGATTAAGCCCTAGTGATCCAGTGAGGGGTGTTCAAACTGAGAACGTGAATTGGCAGAGGGTGGTCTCCACTGCGCTAGGCGTAAGCCTGGGTGGGAACACGGGGATGAACGACAGGGGGGGCCTCACTGGAGCTCCATCCTTTTCCCAGAGTACTCCCCATCTTTCTGTTTCTTCACAGGGAACTATGGCAGCCAGGGCCTCCAGCGCCGCGGGGAGTCCAGGTGCATCGCAACCGCAGGTGGATAACCAGCAGGCTCAAGTACCAGCAGCAGCGCATGTCCAGATGCCATCAACTTCAGAGGCAGGAGTGCAGCAAACAGGAATGGGTGAGCCTTTATTTCCTGTACACACACATGCTGATTTAGGTTCTTCATCCAGTGGGTCTGACTCAGATAGTGGGAAAGCTTTAGGACTAGTGGGTAAAGGACAGCAGCGTATGTTTAGGATGATCAAGAAGATGTTTGCTGCGCAGGAGAAAGCAAAGTTGGGTTGGTGGAAATGCCAGTAGTGCTGGCTAACAACCAGCTAGCTACTTTGGATGCGGGGCAGCCGGGTCTCCCTATGTCGCGTAAAGTGGCTATGCAAGGGGACACTTACCCCTGCTTAGTACACTCCCTCTATGGACACTTGAAAACTAAGGTTATCAAGAAGATCCAGGAAGGGAGATATGTTAATATTTTCGAGCTATCCGCTGAGGCATATAGGGAAAAAGAGAAGGCGGAGGACGGTACTGGACCTAAAAGGGTCCGGCGTCCCGAGACCTTCGAGGAGTGGCAGAAGTGTTTTAGGGTCTTAGCCACTTGTTATGTGGATAAGTGGCCGGCCCAGGGGCATAACTTGTTTAAGTATGCCAATACAATTCAGTATATGCATGAGCACTTTAAGGAAGGAGCCTGGAGGGAGTATGATATGGCTTTCCGGAGAAAAATGGTGGGTAACCCGCTGCTGCACTTTGGCACGCAGGAGATGCACTTGTGGTCTAAGTTGCTGGCGGATAGATCTCCATCCCCACCTGCTGGCAGTAGGTCAAGGAGTGGAAGGTCGGTACAGAGGGCAAGGAAACGAGGCAGGGAATGCTGGAAGTTTCAAGATAAGCAGTGTGACAGGGGGGCAAGTTGCTCCTTTCGTCACATCTGCAAGTTTTGCGGTGGACCACACTCAGGGATCGATTGCGCTAAGCGAAAGGAGTACGGGGGTGACAAGGGAGCCCCTAGAGGTGGCCCTGGTGGAAAGGGCCCCAACGCCTCTTAAGGCGGGGGCTATCATCCCGTGGCTGGGGCGCTATTCTAATCAGGAAGCAGCTGGGGTGCTGCGGGAGGGGCTGACGCAGGGGTTCAGAATACCTGTACAACAGTTTGTGAGGGGTTCTACAGTGCAACCTTAAGTCAGCATGCAAATTCCCAGAAGTAGTGCGTGAGAAGCTAAATAAAGAGGTGGCTTTAGGGAGGGTGGTTGGCCCATTTTTGCGCCAACCCTTCACTCATATGGTGGTCTCCCCGCTGGGGGTAGTCCCCAAAAAAGAAGCTGGGAAATATAGACTGATACACCACCTTTCGTATCCAAAAGGGGGATCAGTTAATGATGCAATAGACCCAGGAATGAGCTCCGTACATTATCAGTCATTTGATGATGCGGTGGAGCTTGTTAAGGCGGCAGGGAGAGGGGCAAGGTTGGCGAAACTGGATATCGAATCCGCTTTCAGGTTGCTCCCTCTGCACCCGTCTGCCTTCAAGCTGATGGGCTTGAAGTTTGATGGGGGATTTTATGTTGACAGGTGCCTGCCCATGGGCTGCTCTTTGTCCTGCGCCTTATTTGAATGTTTTAGCTCCTTCTTACACTGGGTGGTGCAAGAGGCAGCAGGCACGGGTAGGATTGCCCACTACCTGGATGATTTCTTGCTGATAGGACATGCAGGGTCAGGGGAATGCGAGCACCTCATGAGAGTTATGCGAGCGGTGACTTCAGAATTTGTTGTCCCGCTTGCCGAGGACAAAACTCAAGGCCCATGTACATGCTTAACTTTTCTGGGAATTTAGATCGACACCATTGCAGCGGAATGTCGGCTCCCACAGGAGAAAGTTGTCAAGTTGCTGGCAATAGTCAGGACAATTGCCAGCTCATTTAGCATTACTTTGAAGCAACTTTACCGGAAGGGCGATCCCTATGGGCCGCGTCTTCAATAGAAAATTGGAGGAGCAGTTAAGCGGACAGGGGGCAAAAGCAAATAGGTTTAAAGTAACTAGTGAGATGAGGGACGATCTCAAAGTTTGGGAGGAGTTCCTTTCTCATTTCAATGGAGTCTGCTTATGGAGAAGAGAACCATTGTCGAACCTCGCGCTGCACCTTTTTACAGGCGCAGCGGGGGGCTTTGGTTACGGAGCGTACCTGGATGGGGAATGGAGCGCGGGTGCGTGGCCTGTTTCGTGGGTTGAGAATGGACTCACAAAAAACTTGACTTTATTGGAATTATTTCCAATCACTGTGGCTGTTGAACTGTGGGGAAACAAGCTAGCAAACAGGGAGGTAGTGTTCTGGACTGACAACATGAGCGTTGTGTATGCTATTAACAGGTTGTCTGCTGCTTCACCTGTGGTGGTCAGGTACCTGAGGTACCTTGTGCTACATTGTTTGCGGCTTAACGTGGTTTTTACGGCACGCCATGTGCCGGGGGTAAACAATAGCTTGGCTGACGCATTGTCTAGATTCAAGTGGGAGGAGTTTAGGAGGCTGGCGCCGAGGGCGGCAACCCAGGGTCTAATTTGCCCATTGTTTCTCTGGCAGCTAGCGACAAGTGGGCATCAATCATTCAGTTACTGAAGGTGTCCTTAGCACCAAAGACCTGGTCGGCATATGAGAATCACTGGAAGGCTTGGGTGGCATTCTGCACCGAGAAGGGCTTTGGGCCACATCAGGCCAATCAGGTACATGTTTTGGAATGGCTGGGTTGCTTGAAGGAAAGAGGGTTGTCCTGGCCAGTGGCACAAAGCCGCCTGGCGGCGGTGGCATTTTTTAGTAAAACCTTGACATTACCGGAGTTCTCCAACTCCTTTTTGGTGAGGCAGGTGTTGAAAGGATGGGGCAGGTCTGAGCCCAAGACGATGGATAAAAGGGAACCTATCACGCCTCAGCGTTTGAGGCTATTGGTTGGGGCACTCGAGGGCGTATGCACAGGCACCTATGAGGTGTTACTGTTTAGGGCAGCGTTTGCGCTGGCTTTTGCGGGTGCGTTAAGAGTAAGCAAGCTAGTATCTTCGGCAAGAGTTAATGGAACGGGAGGTGTTCGAGTAGAACATGTGAGATGGGCGGAAGGAAGCTTGTTGCTGTTCATTCCGCGATCAAAGACGGATCAGGCAGCCAGAGGGGCCTGGCTTCCTTTAAAAAGCTGTGACATACCGGAATGTTGCCCGGTAGTTAATGTAGGGAACTACATGAAAGTGCGACCGTCGGGGACAGCACTGTTTCTGGTGCACGAAGACTCGTCCGCTTTGTCAATCTATCAGTTTTGAAAAGTGCTTGCTGCGGCAGCTGCCGCGTGCGGTTTTGATCCAGCCAGGATCGCGTCACATTCCTTAAGGATTGGGGCTGCGACAAGCGCAGTATCAAAAGGGGCACAAGTTGAAGAGGTTAAGCGTTTGGGGCGTTGGAGATCAAAAAGGTACAAACTGTACGTAAGGCCGTTGAAGGCTCCTAAGTAGGTTTGGTTAGTTTGATGAACAGGAAAGGGCCGGGGGGCAATGGTCTATTGGGGTTGTGTGCATTGAGTTCGATATAGTTCTGTGTTTTCCTGTGCTGAGTGTCCACATGCTGTTGTTTTAGTTAAGGGAAAGGCACAGGTGCGCATGCTGTGTCACTCACTTTCAGAGGCGTAAAACTAACAGTTCTCTGTCTGTGCGGCGGAGGAGGGGTGTCTTCTAAAGTTGTAGAGAGAGAGAGACAATAAATTAATGAGGTAAGCGAATGAAGAGTAGGAAGCCAGCAGCATGGAATGTCTGCTCTTTTCTTCTTCTTTTTTTTAAGCATCTTTGCTCCCTACTAGTGATGTCGCGAATTGTTCGCCGGCGGATAGTTCCCAGTGAACATACCATGTTCGCGTTCACCTCGGCGGGCGAACATATGCGATGTTCGATCCGCCCCCTATTCGTCATCATTGAGTAAACTTTGACCCTGTGCCTCACAGTCAGAATACACATTACAGCCAATCAGCAGCAGACCCTCCCTCCCAGACCCTTCCATCTCCTGGACAGCATCCATTTTAGATTAATTTGGAAGCTGCATTTTTAGTGAGAGGAGGGACAGTGTAGCTGCTGCTGATTTAATAGGGAAATCGATAACTAGGCTAGTGTATTCAGTGTCCACTACAGTCCTGATGGACTCATCTGATCTCTGCTGTAAGGACAGCACCCCAAAAAGCCCTATTTAGGGCTAGAACATCAGTCTGCTTTTTTTTTTTTTTTCTGTGTAATCTAATTGCAGTTGCCTGCTTGCCAGCGTGTGTGTCAGGCTCACAGCGTATACTGTGCCCACTTTCCCAGTGCCACCACTCATATCTGGCGTAACAGTAGTGTACATTTAAAAAAAAAACTTGTTTGACTGTGAAATAATAGCAGACAGCTGCCAATAACCAAGATGGCCACCAATAAGGCAGATGGGGAGGGTTAGAGAGCTGTATTGGGGGGGATCAGGGAGGTTGGGGGCTAAGGGGGAATGCTACACCACAGCATATGTAAATATGCTTTAAATTTTTTTTAAAAAAATTTTTTATTTTAGTACTTGCAGACTTTCTGCCAGTATTTAAGATGGTGGGGACAATTGTGGGGTGGGAGAGGGAAGGGAGCTGTTTGGGAGGGATCAGGGGGTCTGATGTGTCAGGTGGGAGGCTGATCTCTACACTAAAGCTAAAATTAACCCTGCAAGCTCCTACAAACTACCTAACTAACCCCTTCACTGCTAGCCATAATACACATGTGATGCGCAGCAGCATTTAGCTGCCTTCTAATTACCAGAAAGCAACGCCAAAGTCATATATGTCTGCTATTTCTGAACAAAGGGGATCCCAGAGAAGCATTTACAACCATTTGTGCCATAATTGCACAAGCTGTTTGTAAATAATTTCAGTGAGAAACCTAAAGTTTGTGAAAAAGTGAACAATTTTTTTTTATTTGATCGCATTTGGCGGTGAAATGGTGGCATGAAATATACCAAAATGGGCCTAGATCAATACTTTGGGTTGTCTACTACACTTAAGCTAAAATTAACTCTACAAGCTGCCTACATGCGCCCTAATTAACCCCTTCACTGCTGGGCATAAAACACGTGTAGTGCGCAGTGGCATTTAGCAGCCTTCTAATTACCAAAAAGCAACGCCAAAGCCATATAAGTCTGCTGTTATGGCATGTCTGGCACACAGTGTTGGGGCAAGGGTCCATCTGCCCACTGATACCTGGTCTGCAAAGCATGGTCAGGGCAAGTATATCACCTACACTGCGCACTGTGAAGCGGGCGTAACCCTTACACATAACCCTTACACTACCTGATCGATACAACATCATACCTGATGTTTTAAAGCACGTTATTCCAAACAATTTAGGAATGTTAGGTGATTTATGCCCTTTATGGATTAAAACCAGACTCTGCATCAACTATGTAATTTTCCATGGGAGTTTTGCCATGGATCCCCCTCCGGCATGCCACAGTCCAGGTGTTAGTGCCCTTGAAAAAACTTTTCCATCACTATTGTGGCCAGAAAGAGTCCCTGTGGGTTTTAAAATTTGCCTGCCTATTGAAGTCTATGGTGGTTCACCCGGTCTGCAAACTTTTGTGGAAGTTCGAATTCTCCGTTCGCAAACCCAAATTTTTAGGTTTGCGACATCACTACTCCCTACCTCTGACATATGAGATGCAACGGACCTACACCTTCCTGCCCTGCTTATACTATATGTAAGCACCAGGCTATGACTCTTACCACAGTTTGTGAATTCATTATCATTACTTTAGTCTTGTAATCAAATTTTTTCACCCCTTGCTCGCCATAGAGGGCTGTTATGCCTTATGTAGTAGTAGATGTGTGTAATATTATTAACATGTCATGTGATGTGTTTGTCAATTTGTATACAGAATGTTGATTGGCTGTTGGTGTTTCTATTATATATGGTAACAAGTTCAGTTAGGATAATAAACAGTTAATGACTAGATGCAGATCTGTGTTCTCTGGGTTATTCCTTGGTAAGACACTAATCTGAGTGACTACACAGCCCTCTCAGGTAGTAAAGTGCTTAAATAATATGATTTACAAGTTTACTTACAATCCTATATAATGAAAGGCCAAGTGTTTTTGTCCAAAGCTGTCATGCGCAGTAGAGACTGCGTGCGAGGACAAACACACCTGGCCTTTCAACTGTCATGTGGTGGAGTGGACGTGGCTGGGTGGGTGCGACGTGGGCATGACCGGACGGGTGAGATTTGGGCATGGTCAGAAGTGATGTGGGCGGGGCTGGGTGTGACACGGATGGGGCTGGGTGGGGCCAGATGCCGGGGCAGCTGCAGAGTGACAGAGAGCTCTAAAGAGGGGGGATAGAGAGAGCAGAAGAGGGTGGATAGAGAGAGCAGAAGAGGGGGGATAGAGAGAGAGGCAGCAAAAGAGAGAGGGGGAAAGAGACAGCAAATGAGAGAGGGGGAGAGAGAGCAAAAGAAAGGGGGGAGAGAGACAGCAAAAGAAAGGGGGGGGGGGAGCAAAAGAGAGGGGAGAGGGGGATGCTTCCAGGCAGCGACCAAGATGGCAGACTTACTTTAGCACTCTTAGGACTCACTGATTATTCCGCTGTAAATCAGTGTATAGAATTTACATCCACAATTAAGAACAACGAGGATTAACTAATAATAGCCCAAGGAATATCTAGATCTGCTTATAAGTCTTTAACTCAAGTGCTGAGGTACTGGAACGGTGGGTCTGCAGTGGCAACGTGTGTGTGTTTGAGGCCTTCACCTAACCCCCCGGTTGATCCGGGTATAGCAGCCGACATGAGCTGCATAACGAACATTGTTCAGAACCGGTATTCAGGATACTGTGCTACAATTACTTGGTGTAGGATAATAACTACCATGGCAATGAGAATCGACCTGATTCTGGAGGAACTGCGTACCAGTATGGAGGAGCACTTTCACAGCCTCCTCAGAGACATTGAGACCTTATTTGCTCCATTGTTGGCACAACATGCAATTGGCAGCACAGAGATCCTACCCGCTGTGATAGTTGTTCCGCGGGAGGACGACTCTGCAGATCATATCATACTGCCACTACCCCTGAGACGTCTTCCGAGTTTTGTCGCCTGGTGAGGGAGATCGGGCATGTGGAGCGGCTGCGGCAGCTAAAGAGTGCGACACAGGTGGAGAATTCCAAGATCCGAAGGGAATCAGGGGCTGAGAATCCCCTTATCTGTGAATATGATGGAAGCGGTGCAGCCATGAGGATAGATGGCCATCAGGTATTTATTGTGGAGCAGACAACCAGGAAATTATCTGGTAAGCATGCCATGAGACTAAGCCTGTATTCCAGCAGGAAAAACCGCTCACCGAACTGGACTATTAATCCTATCTTCACCTTCCACTTCAAAACAGGAGTAGGATGATAGCCACATAAGAAACATATTTCAGTGCAGTGAAATCTTACTTATCCCCCTAACGATCAAAAAATCATCCTCCTCGCAACAAGGGGCCTAATGACTTTTTGCTGACCGAAGAACTTTGGTCTTACTTTAATCGCTAGACTACAAGACTGTATGTATATGATAAAGTTAGGGTTATTTTGGATACTGATTTAACGCAACCATCTGCCTGCACAATTAGTCAGTTCTTTGCTTTTGTTTTTGTTTTTTGTTCTTTACATTGATTAATAGGTTTGTAAATACGTTGCCTTGTGACAGAAGTGAGGTGATATTTTATCTTGAGAGCATCTTGTTATTTTTTTTACCTTCCCTTTCCATTGCTTCACAATATACCATTTTTTTCTTAATCTGCTTTAGGGACCCCCAGTTACCTAATCTGCTGAGTTTGCTCATGTAATATAGCGCCATACTGGGTGGTCTGATATCAGGGGTTGTTTATCCTTATTAATACCCTGTATCCGATTCTGATGTAATAGTTTATCGTCATAGGGAGACACATAACCAATCTTGCCAACCAGTTCCCTGTTATAGATCATAGGGCCCATGCTCCATTGAAAGGATAAGGCTATATACATCAAAGCTGTCTTGCTAAGACATGATACCCTGGGTAGTTTCCCAAACGAAAATTTTTGAATACTCTTTGAGTTTTGCTTCCCTCCCCATAGTCGTAGTAAAACTGTCTCTCTTATTAATATAACCTATGTTTTAACTAACATGTTAGACATTTACTTAACAGATTGGTGGAAGTGATCCCCTTGACTACTCTACCTACATCTTTCCCCTAATATTTATACCATGAGATTGTGGCTGAGTAGTATAAGAGCCCCTAGCCAACTCCTAATAGTTCAATATAACTTTACAGGTCTCCAGATTAAATGTTATAGTTTGCGCCATGTATCAATATCCTGGGTACATTTGTTGTCATATCTATGCATTGTTTCATGAACTAATCATTGCAGCCAGTTATTCAGTTATTTTTTTGAAAGTCTTTTTATTAAAGGGACATTAAACACTAAATACATGCTAGATAGAATGATGCATTCAAAGAAAAGATTAGTCCATGACTAACATGTAGATGTATTTTTTAAAGTTTCATTAGTTGTTTAAAAAGTGACAAAATAAGTGTAAAGTTTTAGTGTCTATGAAACACTGGGAGCTGCCATGTTGTAACTTGTGTTACCTTCTCTGCTCTGGCCAATTAGGGTCAGTTATAAATAGGTCACTAGAGTGTGCAGCCAATGGTTGTGCTGGATTTAACAGTGTTCTGCACTTCCATTTCTAACAGGAACTGAAAAGCTCACAATTTCAGAATGGAATTACAGGCAAAGAGGACAAAATACATAATGAAATTATATTGCAGAGTTGTTTTATTATATACAATTTATTATTTTATATTACCATCTCAAAGTGTTTAATGTCCCTTTAAGAGTTACATGGCTAGCTACATCTGCTTCTCAGTATTTGTATGTGATATTTATAGTCCACTGCAGGTTATAAAATACCATAAAACTGAGGCTTCTTATTGAGATCCATAAGTGGTCTCCTATGTTCCTAATTACCTTCAATTGTTTTTCTTTTTCCTTTGGAGGTCCAAGAGTGGCCTATTGAGTAATTTAGAAGGTATCTAGGTGATTGGCATCCTACCTATATAAGGTCCACATGGAATATTTAATATTAGTTCTGTTTCTTTCATGCTAATTCCATTGTTTGCACCTTTTATGAAACTGCATTTTTTTACTCCATGTTTCAGATGATTATACTCTTTGTCTGATGTTGTATGCCTTTAAATGAACCTCAAATAAAAAAAATTAAAAAAAATTAAAAAAAAGAGGGGAGAAAGAGAGAGCAAAAGAGAGGGAAGAAAGAGAGAGTAAAAGAGAGGGGGATAGAGAGAGAGCAAGGGGTGGGACTGCTGTACTGCAAAAAATGGCCCGTGTACATGGGCTTTAGGACTAGTAATAATATAATACTTTTATTATTTAGTTTTATGCAAACACCTTTAATTTTTTAAACACTGCAATCAAATCTTACATGGTCTAAAAAGGAGGGTTAATATTTTAATTTTCTCTCTTTTTTTGGGGGGGTGGGGTTACTGTAAAATTAATATATTTATCGAAATAGTCTAGTAAAATGTTGGGCTAGTGTTTCCCCTTAAATTATACAAGTTTTCCATATGTGTGTCTGTGTATCTATTGTTTTTAATTACTATAAATATATATTGACTCCCCCCCCCCCGTATGTATGTATAATGTTTTTAATAACTTTAACCCCTTAGTGACCAGAGCACTTTTCCATTTGTTGACCGTTTGGGACCAAGGCTATTTTTACATTTCTGCAGTGTTTGTGTTTAGCTGTAATTTTCCTCTTACTCATTTACTGTACCCACACATATTATATACCGTTTTTCTCGCCATTAAATGGACTTTCTAAAGATACCATTATTTTCATCATATCTTATAATTTACTATTAAAAAAATTATAAAATATGTGGAAAAAATGGAAAAAAAACAATTTTTTCAAACTTTGACCCCCAAAATCTGTTGCACATCTACAACCACCCAAAAAACAGCCATGCTAAATAGTTTCTAAATTTTGTCCTGAGTTTAGAAATACCCAATGTTTACATGTTCCTTGCTTTTTTTGCAAGTTATAGGGCACTAAATAAAAGTAGCACTTTGCTATTTCCAAACCACTTTTTTTCAAAATTAGCGCTAGTTACATTGGGACACTGATATCTGTCAGGAATCCCTGAATATCCTTTAACATGTATATATATATATATATATATATTTAGAAGACATCCCAAAGTATTGATCTAGGCCCATTTTGGTATATTTCATGCCACCATTTCACTACCAAATGCGATCAAATAAAAAAAAATGTTCACTTTTTCACAAATTTTTTTCACAAACTTTAGGTTTCTCACTGAAATTATTTACAAACAGCTTGTGCAATTATTGCACAAATGGTTTTAAATGCTTCTCTGGGATCCCCTTTGTTCAGAAATAGCAGACATATATGGCTTCTACGTTGCTTTTTGGTAATTAGAAGGCCGCTAAATGCCACTGCGCACCACACGTGTATTATGCGCAGCAGTGAAGGGGTTAATTAGGGAGCATGTAGGGAGCTTGTAGGGTTAATTTTAGCTTTAGTGTAGTGTAGTAAACAACCCCAAGTATTGATCTAGGCCATTTTGGTATATTTCATGCCACCATTTCACCGCCAAATGCGATCAAATTAAAAAAAACTTTAAATATTTCACAATTTTAGGTTTCTCACTGAAATTATTTACAAACAGCTTGTGCAATTATGGCACAAATTGTTGTAAATGCTTCTCTGGGATCCCCTTTGTTCAGAAATAGCAGACATATATGGCTTTGGCGTTGCTTTTCGGTAGTTAGAAGGTCGCTAAATGCCGCTGCGCATCACACGTATATTATGTCTAGCAGTGAAGGAGTTAATTAGGTAGCTTGTAGGGAGCTTGCAGGGTTAATTTTAGCTTTAGTGTAGAGATCAGCCTCCCACCTGACACATCAGACCCCCTGATCCCTCCCAAACAGCTCCCTTCCCTCCCCCACCCCACAAATGTCCCCGCCATCTTAAGTACTGGCAGAAAGTCTGCCAGTACTAAAATAAAAGTTTTTTGGGGGGTTTTAGTTTTTTAAAAAAAAAAAAAAAATTCTTCTGCTGTGTAGGACCCCCCTTTGCCCCCAACCTCCCTGATCCCCCCCCAAACAGCTCTTTAACCCCCCCCTGCCTTTATAGTTTGAAAAATAATAATGTATTTACATTTTTTTATTTTATTAAATATTTTTTGTAGTGTAGCTGCCCCCCCCACTCAACATCCAACCCCCCACCCTCTCCCAGATGCCTTGATTTGAAAATCCCACCCTCCCCAGTCCTCTCTCCCACCCTCCAGATCTACAGCATATTGATGCTGTTTGCATTGATCTCACGTGCACGCGCGTGCACGGCTCTCGTGCACGCGCCCGTGCACGCGCGCACCCGCACAAGATCCCTCCCCCTTCCTCCACCAATAACTGCCCACCCGCCTCCCTGGATGAGCTCCCACCCACCAACGGTAATGGCTATCGATAGCCGATGCAGAGAGGGCCACAGAGTGGCTCTCTCTGCATTGGATGGCTAAAAACAGTTATTGCAGGATGCCTCAATATTGAGGCATCACTGCAATAACATGAAAGTAGCTGGAAGCTATCAGGATCGCTTCCACTGCTTTCAAAGACCAACGACGTATGGGGTACGTCCTTGGTCATTAACTCCATTTTTTTGCAGGACGTACCCCATACGTCGTTGGTCGTTAAGGGGTTAAATATATATTAACCTTTACCCCCACCCCCTGCCACATCCATCCAGTTCTTAGTTATTTTTTTTATTATTGAAATTGCATAGAAAATAATACAAACATTTCAAACAGATCTCAGCCGACCTATACAAAGTCATTGAGATTTAGTATATAAAGAACATATAGTTTCAAGCTGCAGGTCTTGTAGACATGTCAAACATTGATACATAGATTTATCTGGTATATATGATAGATCTTTCATGCCCTCCATCGCCTAGCTAAAAGAGCAACTGTTAGCCTGGGGCCCTAGTCTGAAAGTAGAATGATCAAAAAGAGGTAGGCCTAGTGGGCTAAATTCAAATGGCGGACACTCTATATTACGAGAAATTGGAGAATACAAAAAGAACTTGAATTCACTATTGAGAAGAGCGCATGTAGTGTATTGGGAAGGATGTAGATGCATCTAAAAATGGGCATACTATCTGTCGAATTAGAAAATAATAAACTAATTAGATTAGCATTCTTCCCGTGTGGGCTAGTGGGAAGGGGGGTTAAATTAGAGTGGGAGGGTGGGAAGGTTGGGGAAGGAAGGTAGGGGAAAAAGAAAAAAAAAATTTGTCCAAAGAATAAATCGTTCCCAGCAAGTCTGTGCTGAGAGACCTAAACAGGTCATTTCCACTAATCTATCTAAACCACACCGACCTAAGTTAACAAGAAAAAGCTTTGATCAGTTACTGGTAAGCGATCTAATCCGACCATGTCTCCCAGTAGGCCTCAATCTAATTGGTTTCTCCGGCCACATATTTTTCCATTGTTGCAAAGTGATTCACCAGGTCGCACACTCCATTTAGGTTCAGGGGCTCTGGTTGTCTCCAGGCCCTGGTGATACACAATTTAGTAGCTGCCATAATGTAGATGAGTAGTCTCCTGGTGGGCATAGGAATAGAGCGTGGAAAAATGTGAAACAGTGCCATTTGGGGAGTCAGGTTTAATTCTATATTGAGTGATTTGAGAAGCATCTCAACATCATACCAAAGCGGTATAACCTTCGTACAGGACCACCATATGTGTATGTCCGTACCCAGCTGGTCACAATTCCTCCAGCATTGTGGACTGCTATTTTTATACAGCTTGGCCAGTCTCACAGGAGTCCTATGCCATTTCAATATTACCTTTATATATGTTTCTAGAACTGTCACACAATGGAGAGTGTTTTTCGTAATTGAGATCGCTAAGGAGAACTCGCTGGGTGGGATTATAGTATCTAGTTCTCTGCACCAGGCCTTTATCTGCCATGGAAGATCTATCGCCTGATCTTTCAAAAGAGCTGCGTAATGAAAGGACAGAGGTCTGTTCATGGCCTTGCCTTGGATCCATCTCTCCTCCCATTTGGTCCTTTCTCTCAGATCAGTTTTAGGAAATCCTCTAGATCTAACGAGGCTCAGTACTCTGAAGCTCTCACCAGAAGGTCCGCACAATCGAGCAGAGGAAGCAAGAGCTCCCGACAGATAAAGATCAGACGCCTGGAGAATCCCCTTCCTATTCCAAAAATCTAGATGAATATTTGGAGAGTTCCATAGTAGACCACCCATACCATGAATGGGAGATGGGTGTGGGGAAATTTCAGTATGATGACGAAGGTCTGATTTGAAAATTTCAGCCAATAGGAATGCAAGGTACCCCAAATATAAAACGGGTACCTTGCATTCAATCTTCAGTGATCGGAACAGCCAAGAGAATGCAAGCTCAATCTGATTGGCTGATTGGATCAGCCAATCGGATTGAACTTGAATCTGATTGGCTGATTCAAGGGCTGTAATATAGATGATATTTTAAAAATATCTCGCTGATAGTGATAACACTGCACTGTTTTCGTGTGCCTCACTGCCTGAGATCCGCACTCGTAAAGCCCTGGAAGGGTACGTGGCCGTAGTGAGGGGGTTAAATATAAATGTTGTTTTGCAAAATTCACATCTATTTTATGTCCTTTAAGCAAGCCAGGAGATAAGCCGTTCTTAAAAGGGCCTTGCATATGCACCTGCGTATCAGATTAACCCAGAGCTACTTCTGTACCACCAAAAGGTGGGAGCAAATTCAGCACAGCAAGTCTGGTTACTGGTATGCCATCCGTTCCTCTTCTCCTTAAGCTCTAATGAAACCTGAACGTCCTACCTCCCCTGCAGCGGGAATAGCACGGCATTGCCAGCAGCTTTCATGAAATCTTTATAAGGGGTATAGGTTTTGTTCTTTGGGTCCTATTATATCATCTGGGCTATTTACTACAAGAGATGACTTGTGTTCCCAACATTTGCACGCGTTAACCCGTGATCCTATGCCCATAAAAGCAGTGAGCAAGGTGAAATACATCTGTTGTAAGTCTTTAGCAGTGCAAGGAGAGACACTAACTTTATCGTGCCCCAGAATGTTTGCTTTTAACGCTTATTGATAGCCCCTATGCTCCTTTCATTTGACTTGTGGTGAGAGAACCCCATACACATATGCACAGGAACAAATGCCATAAGAACATTTAGTCTTCATCCTGCCTAGATTAGATCCCCAGATTTTACACCATCACCTATATTAACTATAAAGTTGCACTGTAGATCTCATTTGAATGCATTTCTTCCCTACCCAGATTTCCTAGCTGTTGTGATAATAAGCTGTGAGCACTGGGATCATGTTGAACAGTATATTCTCTTCTTAATATGCAACATAAACATATTACCATATGAAAACACTAGTAGATTATGTAAAACTTTATCCCAAATGATCTGTCATTTCCTAAGAAAATTTTATGAAGATTTCCTATATTATCATTTAATATTCCTGTAAAAGAAAATGTAAGTATTAACTTAGTGCAACAAATGATATGCTCTAATTTATTTGAGCTTGCAGTTTTTGCATTACTGACTCTAGCTATTCTGACAAGGTTTTGTTGTGTATATAAATAGGAAATAACTACAAAAAGAACTTGTCACTAGGGATGGGCGAATGTTTCACAACATTCGAAAAACGGCACGAATTTTAACACATTCGTTTGTTCGAATCAAATTGCGAATGTATACATACCATTCTAACATTCGATTTTCGAATGTTCGGTTTCGAATTTTATGATTACATTCGAAAATATTCTTTTCGAAAAATTCGAATTTAGATTTTATTAGTATTTCTAATGCTTTTTCTTTAAATGTAATATTCGAATTATGCAATATTCTATATAGAAACATTCGAAATGATATATTTGTATCAATTTACTAGATTTCCGCCCTACCACATGAATTATTGAACTTCTGAATAGTATTTGTTAAAAAGAATGTTAAATTCAAAATTTTGAATGTGGACATTCAATATAATTATAAACATTCGAATTTGAAAACTGTAAATAACATTCGATTATAGAATTTTTAAGAATATTCGTTCTTATCAACATTCGGATTTATAATTAGAATTTCGGTAATAAAATTCGTTCTACATTCGAAATTCGAAAATTTACACATTCGCCCATCCCTACTTGTCACACTGTGCCACCTATTAGATAATTAATAATAACACACAAAGATACACCATCAACAATGAGTTCTGCAGAGTATATATAAAATAAAAAGAGAGAAGCGTTCAACCTGGGAGCAAACAAGCATAATAGCTTGTTCTATGGCTAGTTACCACCCAAGAAGCAGCCTCTTTTTGCTCAACATGTGCCTTTCACAGAGAAGTTGAGCGTTTCTCTCTTTTTATTTATGCAAATTATGACACTTAGGGAAGTCTCTCTAAGTTAGATGCGGGAATCCAGACGTGGACCCGTTGCTCAGTGTGCCTAGAGGAATATGGTTGCACCTCAGTGAAGAGGCCCACACTAGGCTGAAACGTATGTCTCATTCAGAGAGGGATTGCCTGGTATTTTGGTGCAGGACTGTACTGTTAAGTCAGGATCAGACTGATATGCTACAGGAAAGTTCTCTTTGAAAGGCACATATTGAGCAAAAAGACGCTGCTTCTAGGGTGGTAACTAGCCATAGAACAAGCTTTGAGCACTTCTCTCTTTTTTTTGTTTCTGCACAGTATATTTCTGGGGGGGAGTAAAACAATTACGCCATAAAAGTTTCTGGAAAAATGTTGTTTTGCCTATGGTTTGAAAATAGATGATATTTTGAAAAATTCTGAATAGCAAGATTTTTGTAGCTATTTTAGATTATTTGTTTTTTTCTTGTTGTTGGTGTTGTTGACAACATGTTTTGCTATATTGAGTAAGATTAGAGAAGGGTAGCAGTTTGTGTAAACTGTCACAAATGTCAGAATTTCCCCTCTGGAAAATCAGAACGTTGTGTAATTTTAAAATGTATCTAACAATTTCATACCTACCCACATATCCCATAGTCTTTTGTAGGCTGTGAGGTGAAGGAAACTTGTGGCCCTGAACAAAGAGATAGAGTAGTAGGTAAGCCATGGGCAGGGTGGCTGTGTCATTGACAGAGTTAGGTTACACAGAGCCATGGCAGTCCCTGGTTTTGTTTTGTTAACCAGGACATTTGCAGAGAAGAGGAAGCTGGAAGAGCGACTGCATGGTAAAGACCTGAACCATGGGAATGCTGCAATATATGGAACAGTTGTGAGTTCTGTATTTTTATGGCCTTTTTATAATTACTAATTTTCTGCTTAAATTAAGTGGTAAAAAAATCTAATACATTTTAGCTTTTCAGGAGTAATGCTTATTATTTTGCAAACAATATTGACTGTGCATCTAGGTGGAAATTATTATAATAGTTTAATTCTTAACAAACCAATAGATGGCGCTGTGCTTTTTGGCTAGAATGTAAACAGTTATTTGCACAACCAACAGATGGTGCTTTTTTATCTAGCTGTAAAGGAGTTTCTAAAGGGTTATTTATTTATTAATTTACTGTTTTTTAGTTTGTACAATTTCTGGTTAAATAAGTTAAAGGGCTTTGCTTTGGAACACAGTGCATTTTTGTGTCTTTTCCACATGTAATAGTCACTTGATAAGTTTACAGTGAATTGTGCTGTTTTAGAGCTTTTTTAGAGTTAATAGAGAGAGAAGAGGAAAACCATTTTCTATTTATATGATAAAAACATAATTTATGTAAGAACTTACCTGATAAATTCATTTCTTTAATATTAGCAAGAGTCCATGAGCTAGTGACGTATGGGATATACATTCCTACCAGGAGGGGAAAAGTTTCCCAAACCTCAAATGCCTACAAATACACCCCTCACCACACCCACAAATCAGTTTAACGCATAGCCAAGAAGTGGGGTGATAAGACAAAAAGTGCGAAAGCATAAAAAATAAGGAATTGGAATAATTGTGCTTTATACAAAAAAATCATAACCACCACAAAAAGGGTGGGCCTCATGGACTCTTGCTAATATGAAAGACATGAATTTATCAGGTAAGTTCTTACATAAATTATGTTTTCTTTCATGTAATTAGCAAGAGTCCATGAGCTAGTGACGTATGGGATAATGAATACCCAAGATGTGGATCTTCCACGCAAGAGTCACTAGAGAGGGAGGGATAAAATAAAGACAGCCAATTCCGCTGAAAATAATCCACACCCAAAATAAAGTTTAAATCTTATAATGAAAAAAACTGAAATTATAAGCAGAAGAATCAATCTGAAACAGCTGCCTGAAGAACTTTTCTACCAAAAACTGCTTCAGAAGAAGAAAACACATCAAAATGGTAGAATTTAGTAAAAGTATGCAAAGAAGACCAAGTTGCTGCTTTGCAAATCTGATCAACCAAAGCTTCATTCCTAAACGCCCCGGAAGTAGAAACTGACCTAGTAGAATGAGCTGTAATCCTTTGAGGCAGAGTTTTACCCGACAAAGAAATGGCAGAGGCCTTCTGACCTTTCCTAGAACCGGAAAAGATAACAAAAAGACTAGAAGTCTTTCGGAAATTCTTAGTAGCTTCAACATAATATTTCAAAGCTCTAACTACATCCAAAGAATGCAATGATCTCTCCTTAGAATTCTTAGGATTAGGACATAATGAAGGAACCACAATTTCTCTACTAATGTTGTTAGAATTCACAACCTTAGGTAAAAATTTAAAAGAAGTTCGCAAAACCGCCTTATCCTGATGAAAAATCAGAAAAGGAAACTCACAAGAAAGAGCAGATAATTCAGAAACTCTTCTAGCAGAAGAGATGGCCAAAAGAAACAAAACTTTCCAAGAAAGTAATTTAATGTCCAGTGAATGCATAGGTTCAAATGGAGGAGCTTGAAGAGCCCCCAGAACCAAATTCAAACTCCAAGGAGGAGAAATTGACTTAATAACAGGTTTTATACGAACCAAAGCTTGTACAAAACAATGAATATCAGGAAGATTAGCAATCTTTCTGTGAAAAAGAACAGAAAGAGCAGAGATTTGTCCTTTCAAGGAACTTGCAGACAAACCTTTATCCAAACCATCCTGAAGAAACTGTAAAATTCTCGGAATTCTAAAAGAATGCCAGGAAAAATGATGAGAAAGACACCAAGAAATGTAAATCTTCCAGACTCAATAATATATCTTCCTAGATACAGATTTACGAGCCTGTAACATAGTATTAATCACAGAGTCAGAGAAACCTCTTTGACTGAGAATCAAGTGTTCAATCTCCATACCTTCAAATTTAAGGATTTGAGATCCTGATGGAAAAAAAGGACCTTGTGACAGAAGGTCTGGTCTTAACGGAAGAGTCCACGGTTGGCAAGTGGTCATCCGGACAAGATCCGCATACCAAAACCTGTGAAGCCATGCTGGAGCCACCAGCAGAACAAACGAGCATTCCTTCAGAATCTTGGAAATTACTCTTGGAAGAAGAACTAGAGGCGGAAAGATATAGGCAGGATGATACGTCCAAGGAAGTGACAATGCATCCACTGCTTCCGCCTGAGGATCCCTGGATCTGGACAGATAACTGGGAAGCTTCTTGTTTAGATGAGAAGCCATCAGATCTATTTCTGGAAGTCCCCACATTTGAACAATCTGAAGAAATACCTCTGGGTGAAGAGACCATTCGCCCGGATGTAACGTTTGGCGACTGAGATAATCTGCTTCCCAATTGTCTATACCTGGCATATGAACCGCAGAAATTAGACAGGAGCTGGATTCCGCCCATACCAGTATTCGAGATACTTCTTTCATAGCCAGAGGACTGTGAGTCCCTCCTTGATGATTGATATATGCCACAGTTGTGACATTGTCCGTCTGAAAACAAATGAACAACTCTCTCTTTAGAAGAGGCCATGACTGAAGAGCTCTGAAAATTGCACGGAGTTCCAAAATATTCATTGGTAATCTCACCTCCTGAGATTCCCAAACCCCTTGTGCTGTCAGAGACCCCCAAACAGCTCCCCAACCTGTCAGACTTGCATCTGTTGAAATCACAGTCCAGGTTGGAAGAACAAAAGAAGCCCCCTGAACTAAACAATGGTGATCTGTCCACCACGTCAGAGAGTGTCGTACAATCGGTTTTAAAGATATCAATTGAGATATCTTTGTATAATCCCTGCACCACTGATTCAGCATACAAAGCTGAAGAGGTCGCATGTGAAAACGAGCAAAGGGGATCGCATCCGATGCAGCAGTCATAAGACCTAGAATTTCCATGCATAAGGCTCCTGAAGGGAATGATTGAGACTGAAGGTTTCGACAAGCTGAAACCAATTTTAGACGTCTCTTGTCTGTCAGAGACAGAGTCATGGACACTGAATCTATCTGGAAACCTAAAAAGGTTACCCTTGTCTGAGGAATCAATGAACTTTTCGGTAAATTGATCCTCCAACCATGATCTCAAAGAAACAATAAAAGTCGATTTGTATGAGATTCTGCTAAATGTGAAGACTGAGCAAGTACCAAGATATTGTCCAAAAAAGGAAATACCACAATACCCTGTTCTCTGATTACAGACAGAAGGGCACCGAGAACCTTTTTAAAAATCCTTGGAGCTGTTGCTAGGCCAAACGACAGAGCCACAAACTGGTAATGCTTGTCTAGGAAAGAGAATCTCAGAAACTGATAGTGATCTGGGTGAATCGGAATATGCAGATATGCATCCTGTAAATCTATTGTGGACATATAATGCCCTTGCTGAACAAAAGGCAGAATAGTTCTTATAGTTACCATTTTGAATGTTGGTATCCTTACATAATGATTCAATATTTTTAAATCCAGAACTGGTCTGAAGGAATTCTCCTTCTTTGGTACAATGAAGAGATTTGAGTAAAACCCCAGCCCCTGTTCCAGAACTGGAACTGGCATAATTACTCCAGCCAACTCTAGATCTGAAACACATTTCAGAAATGCTTGAGCCTTCGCTGGATTTACTGGCACACGGGAAAGAAAAAATCTTCTTGCAGGAGGCCTCATCTTGAAGCCTATTCTGTACCCTTCTGAAACAATGTTCTGAATCCAAAGATTGTGAATTGAATTGATCCAAATTTCTTTGAAAAAACGTAATCTGCCCCCTACCAGCTGGGCTGGAATGAGGGCCGCACCTTCATGTGGACTTGGGAGCTGGCTTTGGCTTTCTAAAAGGCTTGGATTAATTCCAGACTGGAGAGGGTTTCCAAACTGATACCGCTCCTGTAGGGGAAGGATCAGGCTTTTGTTCCTTATTGTGACGAAAGGAACGAAAACGATTATTAGACCTAAATTTACCTTTAGATTTTTTATCCTGTGGTAAAAAAGTTCCTTTCCCTCCAGTAACAGTTGAATTAATAGAATCCAACTGTGAACCAAATAATTTATTACCCTGGAAAGAAAGGGAAAGTAAAGTTGACTTAGAAGACATATCAGCATTCCAAGTTTTAAGCCATAAAGCTCTTCTAGCTAAAATAGCTAGATACATATACCTGACATCAACCCTAATGATATCAAAGATGGCATCACAAATAAAATTATTAGCATGTTGAAGAAGATTAACAATGCTATGAGAATTATGATCTGTTACTTGTTGCGCTAAAGCTTCTAACCAAAAAGTTGAAGCTGCAGCAACATCCGCTAAAGATATAGCAGGTCTAAGAAGATTACCTGAACATAAGTAAGCTTTTCTTAGAAAGGATTCAATTTTCCTATCTAAAGGATCCTTAAAGGAAGTACTATCTGCCGTAGGAATAGTAGTACGCTTAGCAAGAGTAGAGATAGCCCCATCAACCTTAGGGATTTTGTCCCAAAACTCTAATCTGTCAGATGGCACAGGATATAATTGCTTAAAACGTTTAGAAGGAGTAAATGAATTACCCAAATTATTCCATTCCCTGGAGATTACTTCAGAAATAGCATCAGGGACAGGAAAAACTTCTGGAATAACTACAGGAGATTTAAAAAACCTTATTTAAACGTTTAGATTTAGTATCAAGAGGACCAGAATCCTCTATTTCTAATGCAATTAAGACTTTTTTAAGCAAAGAACGAATAAATTCCATTTTGAACAAATATGAAGATTTATCAGCATCAACCTCTGAAACAGAATCCTCTGAACCAGAGGAATCATTATTAGAATCAGAATGATGATGTTCATTTAAAAATTCATCTGAAAAATGAGAAGTTTTAAAAGACCTTTTACGTTTACTAGAAGGAGGGATAACAGACATAGCCTTCTTAATGGATTTAGAAACAAAATCTCTTATGTTAACAGGAACACTCTGAGTATTAGATGTTGATGGAACAACAACAGGTAATGTAACATTACTAAAGGAAATATTATCTGCATTAACAAGTTTGTCATGACATTCATTACAAACAACAGCTGGAGGAACAGATACCATAAGTTTACAGCAAATACACTTAACATTGGTAGATCCAGCATCAGGCAGCAATTTTCCAGAAGTATCTTCTGATTCAGGGTCAATCTGGGACATCTTGCAATATGTAATAGAAAAAATAACATATAAAGCAAAATTGGTCAAATTCCTTAAATGACAGTTTCAGGAATGGGAAAAAATGCCAGTGAACAAGCTTCTAGCAACCAGAAGCAATAAACAATGAGACTTAAAATAATGTGGAGACAATAATGACGCCCATATTTTTTAGCGCCAAAAAAGACGCCCACATTATTTGGCGCCTAAATGCTTTTGGCGCCAAAAATGACGCCACATCCGGTGACAAGTATGACGCCGGAAATAACAAAGAAAATTTTTTGCGCCAAAAAGTCAGCGCCAAGAATGACGCAATAAAATGAAGCATTTTCAGCCCCCGCGAGCCTAACAGCCCACAGGGAAAAAAGTCAAATTTTAAGGTAAGAAAAAAATTGATTATTCAAATGCATTATCCCAAATAATGAAACTGACTGTCTGAAATAAGGAATATTGAACATCCTGAATCAAGGCAAATAAATGTTTAAACACAAATATTTAGAACTTTATATAAAAGTGCCCAACCATAGCTTAGAGTGTCACAAAAATAAGACTTACTTACCCCAGGACACTCATCTACATGTAGTAGAAAGCCAAACCAGTACTGAAACGAGAATCAGCAGAGGTAATGGTATATATAAGAGTATATCGTCGATCTGAAAAGGGAGGTAAGAGATGAATCTCTACGACCGATAACAGAGAACCTATGAAATAGACCCCGGAGAAGGAGATCATTGAATTCAAATAGGCAATACTCTCTTCACATCCCTCTGACATTCACTGCACACTGAGAGGAAAACCGGGCTCTAACCTGCTGCGGAGCGCATATCAACGTAGAATCTAGCACAAACTTACTTCACCACCTCCACGGGAGGCAAAGTTTGTAAAACTGATTTGTGGGTGTGGTGAGGGGTGTATTTGTAGGCATTTTGAGGTTTGGGAAACTTTGCCCCTCCTGGTAGGAATGTATATCCCATACGTCACTAGCTCATGGACTCTTGCTAATTACATGAAAGAAATATGAGATTCAGCAGTTAGCTGGTGTGGACAACTGATAATGGCCAAACTTGTACAATCATTCTAATATAAAGGTGAGATGCTAGTTAATGACTATTGTATTTATTTTCTACAATTAATCTTAGCTATTGTGTCACTGACATATTTTCCTTAAAGGGACAGTATACGGTAAAATAGTTTTTCCCTTAATGTGTTTAAAATTGCTTTTTTTACCAACTGCAGAGTAAAAAATGTATGAAAATTAGCTTTTTAAGGTTTATTTCTGTATATTAAAGCTCTGATTTTGTGTTTTTAAGCCACAACCTAATAAAATAGGTTGAGCTTGTAGGTATAATCTGATCTCATTACTGTATCACATTGTGCACATATACCTGCTTCTTTATCTTATATCTGTCCTTAAAAACAATCACCAATACTTTGAGAGAACAATGGAAAATCAACATTTTATTACCTTATCTCTGCTTTATCACACTGGGAGTGTAATTTCTTCTGCTGGCTGTGTTAACAAAGGCTTATCTATAGCTGGTACGCGCGGCCACAAACTTTCAGAATAGGTGGGATACCACATGCTAAATTAACAATTTCAGATGCCAATATAAGGGTAAAGGAGCTACTTGTAACCAATTTAATACACTCCAGCAGGTAAAGTGGATCATTGGGAACAAATTAAAGGGAAGACATTTTTTGAGTAAACTGTCCCTTTAACTTTGAAGTGAAATAAAATAAATACAAGACAATTATATACTTTAATTCAAATTATTAATTCAATGTTTGCAAAAAAATATGATAGTATTCCTTTAAACAAAACTTTTTATCCAGATATAACATTTTTTGATTAAATAAAAAAATATGTATAGAGAAGCAAATCTATTATCAATAGCAATGCTAAATGGCAAGGATTTAATCAATCAATTTGAGTTCCTATTGATATAACACAGCTTCTGAATGTCCATATTTAGGGATAGATTACAGGTGGAGCACCAATGATTGCGCACCCGTATAACGGGCAAATGATAAATAACCAGCCATTACAATTTATCAGATCTCTGGTTAATTTTATAAATGTCCACCAAATTCACCCCAAATCGAGTGTCATATATTTTATTAAAAAATATAGATAGCAGCATCTTTATTTTTAATAAAATTACTGCAAAAAGCAGTTTTTAGGGTTTTAAAGTTAGCGGTGTGAGAAAGAAAAGGCAAGTGCCTATACATTGCGGTCTATGGAAACTGTGCATTCCCTTTAAATATATATATATTATTATATATATACACACACATAAAGTATCAGCGCTAAACAAGTACATGAAAATAAACTCACCAAATTCAGATTTCTAGTTATATACATATATATTTATGTGTTAATTAAGTATATACACATATTAACACATAAATATATATGTATATACTATATATATATATTTACAAACAGCTGCCCATCAATGTGCTACGCTAGGTTCTTTGCCGTCTCTGCTGGCATGAGGACGAGGCTCCCATTGGAGTCTATGGAAAAGCGCTCTTGTGAGCGCAATGCTTCCTAGTAATGTAAATGCAAGGTTGCATTCGCATTGCACTTAACTTGTAATACCAGCGCATATTAGCATGCACTGGTATTACTTAGTGGAGCACTATTATCGCTTTATATATTTAGCACTCCACTTGTAATCTATCCCTTAATGTTTGTTTAGTTCTGCTAACTTTAATTGCTCCAGTGTGTGTGTGTGTGCTTGTATGTTTGTGTGTGTGTTTGTTTGTGTGTGTGTATGTTTGTGTGTGTGTATGTTTGTGTGTGTATATATATATGTGTGTGTGTGTGTGTATATATGTTTGTGTGTGTGTATGTTTGTGTGTGTGTATGTTTGTATGTTTGCGTGTGTGTGTTTATATGTTTGCATATGTGTGTGAAAATTATTCTAATCAACCAATAGATGGCGCTGTGTTTTCTTTTAGGCCGTAAAAAGTTATTTGCACAACCAACAGATGGTGCTTTTTTATCTAGCTGTATTCTTGGAGTCCTGAAAGCGATATATATTTATTCATTTAAATGTGCTATTTCTTTAAATTTTGACTAGTTTGTATAACTTCTGGTTAAATAAGTTAAAGGGCTTTGGTTTGTAACATTGTATATCGGGTGTGTCTTTTCTCCATGTAAGATGCAGAGGGGAAACCATTTTTCTGTTTGCATATGATAAAAATTTGAGATTCACCAGTTAGCTGGTATGGACCAACTGATAATGGCCAAACTTGTAAATCCTTCCAATATAAAGGCGAGATGCTATTTTCTACAATGAATCTTAGCTATTGTGTCACAGACATATTTTCATTCAGTATTAAGTGAAATAAACAAGCTACAAATAATCACAATTATATACTTTAATTTAAGTCGTTTATACAATATTTCCAAAAAACATTTGCCTAGATTGCGAGTTTTGCGTTATGGTGCAGTATGGCTATTACCGCTGAAAAGTCTCGGGGGTATAGCTATAACGCAAGCATTTTAGCCTGTTCACAACGTCCATGCCCCACTCAAAAAAAATGACGTTTGAGTGCGGGATTTTCCATAGCGCCGTATTATCAGGTTGTGGTGGTCCGGCTAAAAGGCATGCGTAACAGCTATAACCGACACGATCCATTCCGCCATCTGAGACCAGTAGTTATGGATTTTGCGAAACAAAAATGTTTCACAAAACTCATAACTAAAATGTTAGAAAGTACACTAAACACCCATAAACTACTATTAACCCCTAACCTGCCACCCTCCAGCATCGCAAATACTAGATTAAACCTATTAACCCCTAATCTGCTGCCCACCAACATTGTGACTATTAAATAAATCTATTAACCCCTAATCCACCAGCGCCCACATCGTAACTAATAAACTAAACCTATTAACCCCTAATCCGCCGACCACCCACATCGTCAACACTAAATAAATATAGTAACCCCTAATCTGCCGCTCCCTGACATTGCCAACACAAAATAACCCTATTAACCTCAAAACCGCCAGCCCCCACATTGTAACTAATAAACTCAACCTATTAACCCCTATACCGCCATCCCCCTACATCGCAAAACACTTAATTAAGCTATTAACGCCTAAACCTTACACCCCCCCTAATTTAAAATTAAAAGTTACAATATAACTATTTTAAAATATAAAAAAACTTACCTGTGAAATAAAAACAAAATAAGACTAAACTATAAATTAACCTAACATAACTATTATAATAAAATAACAAAAAAACTACCAATTAAAATTCCTAAATTACAATTTTAAAAAAACCTAACACTACGAAAAAAATGAAAAAATCTAACATTGCATTACATCTAATCTAATAGCCCTATAAAAATAAAAAAGCCCCCCAAAATAAAAACACCCCCTAACCTACAATAAACTACCAATAGCCCTTAAAATGGCCTTTTGTAGGGCATTGCCCTAAGTTAAACAGCTCTTTTACCTAGAATAAAATACAAAGTCCCCCCAACAGTAAAATCCCCTACCCAACCAACCCTACACAATAAAAAATCTAAATCTAAATAAAACCTAAGATACCTATTGCCCCTAAAGGGGCATTTGTTATGGGCAGTCAGCTCTTTTACAGTTGCACAAAAACCCTAAACTAAAAAAAAAAAAACACCAAAAAAAACAAAAAACAATACTAACCCCATAAAATCTACTCACGGTTCCTGAAGTCTGGACATCAATCTCCATCCAGGCGTTGAGAAGTTTTCATATAGGCGGTGATATCTTCATCCTGGTGGCGGTGAAGCGGAAGGGCCCGGCCTATTACATTCCTGTCCTGATGTCCTCTTCATACGGATCACCCGCCATACACTGAATTTTAAATGCAAGGTACGCGTTTAAAATGGTGTACATTGCATTCCTATTGGCTGATTTGATTCTTTAAATTCAAATCAGTCAATAGGATGAAAGCTTACTGAAATCCTATTTGCTGTTCAAAGCAGCCAATAGGATGAGAGCTGTTGAAATCCTATTGGCTGATTTGAACAGCAAATTAAATTTCAGTAGCTCTCATCCTATTGGCTGGTCAAATCAGCCAGGATAAAGATAGAAGACGCCCCCGTGATGGATGAAGATATCGCCGCCTGGATGAAGACTTATTGCCGCCTGAATGGAGATCGACTGTTCAGACTTCAGGAACCGTGAGTAGATTTTATGGGTTAGTATGAAGGGTTTTTTTTTTTTTTTTTTTGGGTGGTTTTGTTTTTTAGATTAGTTTTTTTTTTTGGACACTCTAAATAGCTGAATGCCCTTTTAAAAGGCAGTAAAAGAGCTGTATGTGCTTTTAAGAGGCAATGCCCATACAAATGCCCCTTTAGGGGCAATGGGTAGCTTAGGTTTTATTTAGACTTAGGTTTTTCATTTTGGGGGCTTGGTTGGGTGGGGGTTTTTACTGTTGGGGTGGACTTTGTATTTTTTTTAGGTAATAAGAGCTGTTTAACTTAGGGCAATGCCTAAAAAAGGCCCTTTTAAGGGCTATTGGTAGTTTATTGTAGGTTAGGGGTTGTTTTTTTTGGGGGGGCATTTTTATTTTTATAGGGCTTTCTAATTTATCTTTCTATTATCATTTTCTATTACATTAGCTGTAATTGTTTTTATTTTTGATTATTTTGTTTATTATTTTTTTTTGAAAACACTAAAATTACGAAAAATAAAAAAAACTTTAAAGGGACACTGAACCCAAATTTTTTCTTCATGATTCAAATAGAGCATGCAATTTTAAGCAACCTTTCTAATTTACTTCTATTATCATTTTTTCTTCATTCTCTTGCTATCTTTATTTGAAAAAAGAAGGCATCTAAGCTAAGGAGCCAGAAATGTTTGGTTCAGCACCATGGACAGCACTTGTTATTGGTGCTGTCCAATCAGCAAGGACAACCCAGGTTGTTCACCAAAAATGGGCCTGCATCTAAACCTACATTCTTGCTTTTCAAATAAACATACCAAGAGCTTGAAGAAAATTTTGATATAGGAGTTTATTAGAAAGTTGCTTAAAATTGCATGCTCTATCTGAATCACAAAATAAAAATTTGGGGTTCAGTGTCCCTTTAAAGTTTTTTTATTTTTCGTAATTTTAGTGTTTTTTATTTTTTGTAATGTTAGATTTTTTTTCGTAGTGTTAGGTTTTTTAAAATTGTAATTTAGGAATTTTAATTGGTAGGTTTTTTTTTTAATAAAATAGTTATGTTAGGTTAAAGGGACACTGAACCCAATGTTTTTCTATTGTGATTCAGATCTAGGGCTCTATTTAACAAGCCTCACGTATGCAGCATGATGGCCCCTGTTTCTGGCGAGTCTTCAGACTCGCCAGAAACAGCAGTTATGAAGCAGCGGTCACAAAGACCGCTGCTCCATAACCTGTCTGCCTCCTCTGAGAAGGCGGACAGACATCGCCGGAATCAACCCAATCGAGTACGATCGGGTTGATTGACACCCCCCTGCTGGCGGCCTATTGGCCCGCGAGTCTGCAGGGGGCGAGTTGCACCAGAGCTCTTGTGAGGTGCTGGTGCAATGCTAAAAACGGAAAGCGTATTTGCTCGGCGTATTCAGCTGAGGTCTGTCGAACCTGATCGCACTGTCGGATCAGGTCCGACAGACCTTGATAAATAGAGCCCAGAGCATGCAAAATTTTAAGCAACTTTCTAATTTACTCTATTATCAAATCTTTTTCATTCTCTTGGTATCTTTATTGAAATGCAAGAATATAAGTTTAGATGCCAGCCCATTGTTGGTGAACAACTTGTGTTGTTTTGCTGATGGTGGGTAAATTCACCTACAATAAGCAGTGTCTTTCCATGGTTCAGAACCAAAAAAATAGCCTAGATGCCTTCTTTTTCAAATAAAGAAAGCATGAGAATAAAGATAAATTGATAATAGGAATACATTAGAAAGTTGTTTAAAATTGCATGCTCTATCTGAATCATGAAAGAAAAAATTTGGGTTCAGTGTCCCTTTAATTTATAGTTTAATCTTAGTTTTTTTTTTTAATTTCACATGTAAGTTTTATATATTTTAAGATAGTTATATTGTACTTTTAATTTAAAGTTATGGGGTGTTAGTTTTAGGGGTTAATAGTTTAATTTAGGATTTTGTGATGTGGGGGTCCGGCGGTTTAGGGGTTAATATGTTAAGTTTATTAGTTACGATGTGGGGGGCTGGCAGTTTAGGGGTTAATAACTGTATTTAGTGTCGGCGATGTCGGGGAGCGGCGGATTAGGGGTTAATAACTTTATTTAAGTGTCAGCGATGTCGGGAAGGGTGCCGGATTAGGGGTTAGTATCTTTATTTAGTGTCGGCAATATACGGGGCGGCGGATTAGGGGTGTTTAGACTAGGGGTTTATGTTAAGGTGTTAGGTTTAAACATAACTTTCTTTTCCCCATAAACATCAATGGGGTTGCGTTACGGTGATTTGCCATTCCGCGATCGCAGGTGTTAGATTTTTTCTAACACTTCCCATTGATGTCTATGGGGGAAGCTTGCACGAGCACGTACAGCCCTTGGCTTTTGTGCGGTATGGAGCTTAACGCACCACAACGCACAGCACAAGGAGGTTTTTCAGTAATTCGTAATGGCAGCACTAGTGTGGGGCAGCTCATTTTATTGCGTTCCTTACGCACCCGGTATAGCGCAAAACTCATAATCTAGGTGATTATTCCTTTTAAACAAAAATGTTATCCAGATATACATTTCTGTTGTTTAACTAAGAAATATGTATGAGAAGCAAATCACTTATCTATAACATTGCAATATATCAAGGATTTATTCTATCACTTTGTGTTTCTAATGATATCACACAGTTTTGAATGAACAAATTTAATGTTTGTTTGGTTCTGCTAACTTTAATAGCTCCAGTGTGTGTGTGTATGTTTGTGAGAGTGTGTGTATGTTTGTGAGAGTGTGTATGTGTGTGAGTGTGCGTGGGTGTGTATATATGTGCGTGTGTATGTCTGTGTGTATGTGAGTGTGCGTGTGTATTATATATATTGTGTGTGTGTATGTCTGTGTATGTGTGTGTATTTGTGTATGTGTGTGAGTGTGCGTGTGTGTGTATATATGTGCGTGTGTATGTCTGTGTGTATGTGTGTGTGCGTGTGTGTGTATGTGTGTGTGAGTGTGCGAGTGTATATATATATGTGTGTGTGTATGTCTGTGTATGTGTGTGTATTTGTGTATGTGTGTGAGTGTGCGTGTGTGTGTATATATGTGCGTGTGAGCGTGCGTGTGTGTTTATATATGTGTGCGTGTGTATGTCTGTGTGTGTGAGTGTGCGTGTGTGTGTATATATGTGTGTGTATGTGTGTGCGCATGTGTATGTGTATATATGTGTGTGTGTGTGCGTATGTTTGTGTTTATGAAGTTGTAATCTTGAAAATATGATGCAACATTCTTACCAAAACATTCTATAATAAGTGCAAAATATATGTTTCCAAGTTTTAATCAATACGTATTTTGTATTCAGCTTTGCAAATTTTACCTGCTGCTTTGCAAACAAAAGATTGTGAGATAAAGCTGTGAGGAAAGTTTTACATTTTGGTGTAATGTATACAAGTTGTTTTCTTCTTCTCAAGAATGCTTAATCTCTCAAAGTGACCTGTATCTAAAAGTGCATTTTTCTATTCTCATACATAATTGAATATATTGTTTTTCATCACATGCATGTTTTTAATCTCATCACATCACATTGCATTGCCTTTTGATATATTTAATACATAAAACTGTTATTATCTTTCAAATACTGTACCTTACTGTTGATAAATAGGTCTGCCAATATTTGCTTATATTGGCCCTGTATATATTATGTATCATCTACAAACACAGATACAGGACTTTCAAAAACCCTTTCCAGATCATTAATAAACAGATTAAAGTGGACCCAGAACAGAACTCCACATACCACTTACCCAACTTCAGAATTTTCCATTAACACCAATTCTCTGCACTCTATCTTTAAAGGGACACTAAACCCATTTTTTTTCTTTCATGGTTCAGATAGAGCATGCAATTTTAGGCAACTTTCTAATTTACTCCTGATATCAATTTTTCTTTCGTTCTCTTGCTATCTTTATTTGAAAAAAGAAGGCATCTAAGCTAAAGAGACAGGACAATTTTTTGGTTCAGACCTCTGGACAGTACTTGTTTATTGGTGCAGTCCAATCAGCAAGGACAACCCAGGTTGTGAAACAAAAATAGTCCGGCTTCTAAACTTACATCCTTGCTTTTCAAATAAATATAGCAAGAGAATGCAGAATTGATAAGAGTAAATTAGAAAGTTGCTTAAAATTGCATGCTCTATCTGAATCATGAAAGAAAAAAATTGGGTTCAGTGTCCCTTTAAGCCAGTGCATGCTTTTTCTTCTTTACTTCTATTAATGATAATGTTGTGAAAACTATATATCTATATATCTATATCAGTCTTCAGGTCTATCTATCTATCTATCTATCTATCTATCTATCTATCTATCTAAAGACAAAAATGTATGTAAATGCCAGAGTCTAAGGTTTTCAGAAACTTAAAAAAAGAAAGGAAATTTCAAACTTAAACTGCTCCACCCATCTTGAGAGCTTAGCATAACATCATCAATGACATCACTGATTACATCACACATCACAGCATTGATGACATCATCAATGCCATCACTGGTGCAATCTTGCAGTCAAAAAAAATATTCATGGTTAGTTTTATAGCTTTAAACAGCAATGGATGTTTAATTTTTTTAATAAAGACACTATATATATATATAATATATATATATATATATATATATATATATATATATATATATTATATATATATATATATATATATACACAGTTCAACAATACCTTTCACTCTTACACTCAATTTCATACACAACAAATTGTTAAATCCCTTCTTTTCATCACAGCCTCCAATTCACCCTCTCACCTTATTTTCCTCACACACAGCCTTCCACTCACATTCTCAACTCATCTATCTTGGCCTTTGAGCCCCATCGCTCTCACATCTGCCCCTTCACACGCTCTCATAGTCTCCTCCGCAACCTGTAACTCCCTTTCACATACGCAGCGTCCTCATCTTTCATGATCTGTCCTTCATAAAACCATCTTGACTCATAACACACTCATAACAAACACATACATACACATTCATAACAAACACATATATACACACTCATAAGACACACACATACATGCACACTCATAACAAACACATATATACACACTCATAAGACACACACATACATACACACTCATAACACACACATACATACACACTCATAACAAACACATATATACACAGTCATAAGACACACAGATACATACACACTCAGAATAAACACATATATACACACTCATAACACACACATATATACACACTTATAAGACACACACATACATACACACTCAGAATAAACACATATATACACACTCATAACACACACATACATGCACACTCATAACAAACACATACATGCACACTCATAACAAACACATACATACACACTCATAACACAAATATACATACATACACACTCATAACACACACATACATGCACACTCATAACAAACACATACATACATACATACACACTCATAACACACACATACATGCACACTCATAACAAACACATACATACATACACACTCATAACACACACTTAAATACACACTCATAACACAAACATGCATACTCATAACACACACACATATACATACAAACATACATGCACACTCATAACACACACTTACATACACACTCATAACATACGCATACATACACACTCATAACACACACATATACATACACACTTATAACACACGCATACATACACACTCATAACACATGCATACATACACACTCATAACACATGCATACATACACACTCATAACACATGCATACATACACACTCATAACAAACACACATACATGCACACTCATAACATACACATACATACACACTCATAGCACACACAGACATATACACTTATAACAAACACACATACATACACACTCATAGCACACACATACATACACACTCATAGCACGCACATACATACACACTCATAACACACACATACATACACACACACTCATAACAAACACACATACATACACACTCATAACATACGCATACATACACACTCATAACACACGCATGCATACATACATACATACTCATAACAAACACACATACATACACACTCATAACACACACATACATACACACTCATAACACACGCATACATACACACTCATAACACATATACATACACACTCATAACACACACATACATACATACACACTTATAACACACGCATACATACACACTCATAACACACGCATACATACACACTCATAACAAAGACACATACATGCACACTCATAACACACGTATACATACACACTCATAACATACACATACATACGCACTCATAACACACACATACATGCACACTCAGAATAAACACATATATACACACTCATAACACACACATACATGCACACGCATAACAAACACATACATACACACTCATAACACACTTACATGCACACTCATAACACAAATATACATACATACATACACACTCATAACACACACATACATGCACACTCATAACAAACACATACATACATACACACTCATAACACACACTTAAATACACACTCATAACACATACATACATGCACACTCATAACACACACTTAAATACACACTCATAACACAAACATACATACTCATAACACACACATATACATACAAACAAACATACATACACACTCATAACACACACTTACATACACACTCATAACACACACATACATACACACTCATAACACATGCATACATACACACTCATAACAAACACACATACATGCACACTCATAACATACACACTCATAGCACACACATACATACACTCATAACAAACACACATACATGCACACTCATAACACACACATACATACACACTCATAACAAACACACATACATACACACTCATAACACACACATACATACACACTCATAACATACGCATACATACACATTCATAACACACGCATACATACATACTCATAACATACACATACATACACACTCATAACACACACATACATACACATAACAAACACACATACATACACACCCATAAAACACACATACATACACACTCATAACACACGCATACACACACACTCATAACACACATACGTACACACTTATAACACACACATACATACACACTTATAACACACGCATACATACACACTCATAACAAACACACATACATACACACTCATAACAAACACACATACATACACACTCATAACACATGCATACATACACACTCATAACAAACACACATACATGCACACTCATAACATACACACTCATAGCACACACATACATACACTCATAACAAACACACATACATGCACACTCATAACACACACATACATACACACTCATAACAAACACACATACATACACACTCATAACACACACATACATACACACTCATAACATACGCATACATACACATTCATAACACACGCATACATACATACTCATAACATACACATACATACACACTCATAACACACACATACATACACATAACAAACACACATACATACACACCAATAAAACACACATACATACACACTCATAACACACGCATACACACACACTCATAACACACATACGTACACACTTATAACACACACATACATACACACTTATAACACACGCATACATACACACTCATAACAAACACACATACATACACACTCATAACAAACACACATACATACACACTCATAACACACACATACATACACACTCATAACAAACACACATACATGCACACACATATGCATACACACTCATAACATACATACATACGCACTCATAACACACACATACATACACACTAATAACATACACATACATACACACTCAAACACACACGTACATACACACTCATAACACACGCTTACATACACACTCATAACACACACATACATACACATTCATAACATCCTTACTGACGAAAAAGAAACCAGCCCCAGCAGGACAGGAAGAAGGTTGATTAAAGCCTTTGGCTAACTTCTCTTGCATATAATCCTCCATGTCCTTGGTTTCGGCTTTGGATAGCAGATAAGTCTTCCCCTTGGGAAGCGGGGCACCAGGAAGCCAATCAATTTTGCAGTGGTGCAGTGAGGTGGGAGCATGTCAGCTCCTTTTTTTTTTCAAACACATCAGCATACTCTGCATATATCCAGGGAAGCGTTGAAGAATTATACATAGTGGCTACAGGAGTGCGATACAAAGGAGTAACCTTAGCAAGACAAGAAAGAAAACATGATTTACCCCAGGAGGCCAACTGACCCTCAGCCCAGTCAAATTGGGGATTATGTTTTCCTAGCCAAGGAAGACCAAGGATAACTGGTTGAGTAGGAGAACGAATTACACTCTCATTTGTTGTTCAGAATGCAAGACTCCCACAGTCAAAGTAAGGGGTGCGGACTGGAAGTGAATTAAACCTAATCCTAGTGGTGTGCCATCCAGAGTAATAGTTTTTAAGACACTCTTTTTTCTGAAGAAGGGGAAAGCCAGAGTGGATCATGAAGCGGTGATCAATGAAATTTGCTCAGCTCCTGAATCATCAAACGCCTGTACATGAACAGAGTTCTGGAGAAAGGTTAGGGTAATAGGTACCAGGATTCCAGTAGAGTGAGGAGAATTGGTAGTGGCCATGCTAAGAGGGTCTCCTCTCTTATCCTCTAAGCGCTGGCTTTTCCCTGCAGTACAGTAGAGTTCTTGAGTTGATGAGTGTTAGAGCCACAATAAAAACTTAAGTGTATTCTCCTTCTTCTTTGTCTTTCAGACTCTGAGGATTTAAGGGTGGAGAGATCCATAGTTTCCTCTTCTTGAGCAGTAGTAGGAGATGCAGTAGGGGAAGAAGAGTATCTGGAATCCAATCGACTAGAAGGATGACTAGAAAAGTTTCTGCACGATCTCTCTCTATCAGCTTGATGCTCTTCATAACAAGAGTGCAAACTAATACTGAGCGTAATAAAGTCATCAAGGGAGGAAGCAAAATAACGAGGTAGTACAGGAACGGCAAATACAACGAGCAGCAAAGGTTAATGAGAGCAGGACACACAGGCTGAGTAGGTTTCAGAAGTAAGCAAACAGTTCTATGCCCCTAAGAAACACACAATATAAAAGGGATGTTTACCAGGCAGTGCACAGTTCACAGTTCAGTGAGAGCAGGCAGTTCAATATTTCTGAGTATTAAAAGGATTAAGCAAGGGAATGGTCAACAGGCAATGCAGGTTTCAATAACAGACAGGCAGTCCAATCTTTCTGAGTATCAAAAGGGTCAAGCAAAGGAATGGTCAACAGGTAATGCAGGGTTCAGTAACAGGCAGTCCAATAAACATAATAGCAAATGTGCAAAAATAGCACCCAGGAGTACACAGAGCCAAACCTATACTTGGCATCGAAAGTAAGCAAAGGAGGTACTTATATAGCTGAAGGTTCACGTCAAGGTGGACACACAGATGATATTCTAAAGCGGCATCAGCGGCTATGGCAATGGACGGAGGAGCGGAGGCAGCGTGACATTTCCAATTGGAAATAACTTTCCTGAAATGGATGCCTACAAAAACTAAAATTCAGCCAAACCAAATATCGGGAAAAATCTAAAACAAATCTTTAAGACTATTCCATTTTTTTTGCCTGTGCGTGTCTCAAGTACTTACTACCCCATTTAAGCTTGTTTGTCCCTCCCCCATTTTGCTTAGTTTAAATCTTCTCCAACCATCTAGCCAGGCTCTCCACAAGCATAACAAACCCTCTTCCATTAAAGTACAATCTATCATGACTATAAAGATTGTACCCAAGTACAAAAACAACCAAGTGCTTTAAAAATATTAAATTCTTCATCTTACAACAATGCTTTAGCCACTTATTAGACTCCTTGATCTCAAGATGTCTTCCCTAGTCAAAAATTATGATCTTTCTGGAATCATTCTGAAGTAATTAATGACTCCAGACAAGTCATCAGAAGCCATTCTGAAGTATGCCCACAGGCTGAAATATTTAAATTAGATTACTCTAGAGTAATTCACTGGCTGTTCTTGCTTGTGAAGTAATTAGTAAGGTAATCTGCTAATCATTCCCAGAATTGTTTACCTTAGCTGATGACTTTACAAGCCTGATAATGTCTGATGATGTGCAAATTACTCTTAAAGTTGTTTGATAATCATCAAATGACTCCAGGATAGTCTCTAAGATAATCCTATTTGTCTTTGGTTCCTACCATAGCATATGTCACAGGTAGTATTTTGCAAAATACTACATTGGAAATTCTTTTTTGAAGACCTAATTTTTTTCTTTCCTGATTTAGATAGAGCATGCAATTTTAAGCAACTTTCTAACCAGCAAGCGCTACCCAGGTGCTGAACCAAAAAATGCTAAGCTTACATTCCTGCTTGTCAAATAAAGATACCAAGAGAACAAAGAAAAAAATTGATAATAGGATTAAATTAGAAAGTTGTTTAAAATTGCATGCTCTGAGGGGCGTGTCTAAACAGCGATCTGGAGCGGTCATACTTTTCTGAACTCTGTCTGAATCTCTCATAACCCACTTGTTAAAGGAGTCTTCTTACAGCAAATTCATTTTTTCTATACAACCAGATATAACCCTATATTGTGGTAATCTACTTTTCTGACCGTACGCTGTATTCTTGATCCTGGAGTTTGAAACCAGACTATAAGGGCCTAGTGTGGTGGCACACAATAGGAGTTGCTACCCCCCTCGGTAAACCAAGGTGCCCTGTCTTAACTAGCCACACAGATTTATAAACACAGTCCTTATCAACAACATCTACAAGTAAAGAGAGTTGCCTGAGAACCGTGGAGAAAACGAACGGGCCAACAGTACACCACAGCTAAAATGGCCCCTGCAAAGGAAACAAGCCCAAGAGGCAGATTTGGTGCGCACTGGTAAAAACTCTAGGGACTTTTTCAAAGCCTAATTGACCGTGCCCCATTGGATTTCTTGCTGAATTGCTGCCCTGAGGGGGATTCAACTATTATAACTCACGATGATATGGCGGAAAATATCCCTCCTGCCCCAAATTACACACATACGCACACACACACATATAAACACAGACACACACACAGACACACACACACATATATACATGCACACTCACACACACATATACACACACATACACACACACATATATACACATACACACACACAGACACACATACACACACACACACATACACACATACACAAACATTCACACACATACACACATATATACACATACACACACACAAACATTAACACACACACAGACACACACACATATATACATGCACACTCACACACACATATACACACACATACACACACACATATATACACATACACACACAGACACACATACACACTCACACACACACATACACACATACACACACACACACATACACACATACACAAACATTCACACACATACACACATATATAAACATACACACACACACACAAACATTAACACACACACAAAAACATACACACACACACTGGAGCTATTAAAGTTATCAGAACCAAACATTACATTTGGTCATTCAAAACTATTATTATTATTGATATCATTAGAAACACAAAGTGATAGATTAAATCCATATAGCAATGTTATAGATGAGTCATTTGCTTCTCATACATATTTCTTAATTAAATAACAGAAATGTTTATCTTGAAAAAAAATTTTTTTTAAAAGGAATACTGTTTTTTGGAAATATTGTATAAACTATTTGAATGAAAGTATATAATTGTGATTATTTGTAGTTTGTTTATTTCACTTAAAAATGAATGAAAATATGTCTGTGACACAATAGCTAAGATTCATTGTAGAAAATAGCATCTCACCTTTATATTGGAAGGATTTACAAGTTTGGCCATTATCAGTTGTCCATACCAGCTAACTGCTGAATCTCAAATTTTATCATATGCAAACAGAAAATGGTTTCCCTCCGCATCTTACATGGAGAAAAGACACACCGATATACAATGTTACAAACCAAAGCCCTTTAACTTATTTAACCAGAAGTTATACAAACTAGTCAAAAATTTAAAGAAATAGTACATTAAAAATAATAAATATATGTCGCTTTCAGGACTCCAAAAAAACAGCTAGATAAAAAAGCACCATCTGTTGGTTGTGCAAATAACTGTTTACGACATAGAAGAAAACACAGCGCCATCTATTGGTTGATTCGAATAATTTTCACACACATACACGCAAGCATGCAAACAGACGCAAACATACAAACACACGCAAACATACAAACATACACACACAAACATACACACACACGCAAACATACAAACATACACACACAAACATACACACACAAACATACACACACAAACATACAAACATACACACACAAACATACACACACAAACATACAAACATACACACACTGAAGCTATTAAAGTTAGCAGAACCAAACAAACATTAAGGGATAGATTATAAGTGGAGTGCTAAACATTGCTTTCTTGAAAGCAATATTAGCGATCCACTGAGTAATACCAGTTACTAATGTGCACTGGTATTACAAGTTAAGCGGAATGTGAATGCAGCCTCATGTTCACATTGCTAGTAAGCATTGCGCTCACAAGAGCACGCTTCCATAGGCTCCAATGAGAGCCTCGTCCTCATGCCATCAGAGACGGCAGAGACCCTAGCGCAACGAAGGAGGTAAGTCACGCAGCGATGGGCAGCAGTTTGCAAATATATATTTATATCATATACATTCTGTGTTAAAATGTGTATATACAGTATATATAAGCATATACATATATAAAAATACAGGAAACACACAGTTCCCATAGACCGCAATGTAATGGCACTTGCCTTTTTTTCTCACACCCACCAACTTTAAAACCCTAAAAACTTATTTTTGCAGTTATTTTATTAAAAAATAAAGATGCTGCTATCTTTATTTTTAATAAAATATATGACCCTTGATTTGGTGGGCATTTGGTGGACAGTTATAAAATGAACCAGAGATCTGATCTCTGGTTATTTTTATAAGTGCTAACTTGTAATGACTGGTTATTTATCATTTGCCCGTTTGCGGGTGCACAATTAATTAGTGCTCCACTTGTATTCTAGCCCTAAATATGGACATTAGGGGAGAGGGTATCATTTATTGTTTTGCAATTATTGTATTAACAATTTGAATTAAAGTATATAATTGTCTTGTTTGTAGTTTATTTCACTTCACAAAGTGAAGGAAAACATGTCAGTGACACAATAGCTAAGATTGATAGTAGAAGATAAATACAATAGTCATTAAATAGCATCTCACCTTTATATTAGGACTAGGCGATGGGAGGGCAGTCTATTTAAAATTACTGAAAAAAAATAAACGAAATTATCAAAAATAAAAACAAATTAAACCTAACCTAATACCCCTATAAAAATAACCCCCCCAAAAAATAAAAACACCCCCTAATCTAAAAAATAAACTACAAATAGCCCTTAAAAAGGGCCTTTGTAGGGCATTGTCCTAAGTTAAAAAGCTCTTTTACCTTAAAAAATTACAAAGTACTCCCTAAATGTAACCCCTCCCCACCCACACGACCCCCCAAAATAAAAAAACCTAAGTCTGAAAACCTAACCTACCCATTAGTACCCCTAAAGGGGCATTTGTATGGGCATTGTCCTTAAAAGGGTAATTAGCTCTTTTGCTGCCCATTAAAAAATAAAAATATCCCTAATATATATAAAAAAAACACCCCAAAAAATAGTTAGATTTTTTTTGTTAATACTTTGTGTGAGTGGTTAGGTTTTCTTTTGTTAATGCTTCGTGTGGGTGGTTAGTTTTTTTTCCGTTAACCCTTCATGTGGACGGTTAATTTTTTTTTGTTTATACTTCGTTGCGGGCGGTTAGGGTTTTTTTGTTAATACTTTGTGCGGGCGGTTATTTTTTTTTTGTTAATACTTTATGCGGGCGGTTAGTTTTTTTTTGTTTATACTTCGTTGCGGGCACTTAGGTTTTTTTTTTGTTATTACTTTGTGTGGGCGGTTAGTTTTTTTGTTAATACTTCGTATGGGTGGTTAGGTGTTTTTATGTTAATACTTTGTTGCGGGCAGTTAGTTGCTTTTTTGCTAATACTTCATGCGGGCGTTTTTTTTTTCTTAATACTTCATTTTTGGCGGTTAGTTTTTTTTGTTAATATTTTGTGCAGGCGGTTTGATTTTTTTGGTTAAATGTTTCATGCGGGCGTTTTGTTTTTTTTGTTAATACTTTGTTTTCAGCGGTTAGGTTTTTTTTGTTAATATTTTGTGCGGGCGGTTAGATCTTTTGGTTAAATGCTTCGTGACGGTGTTTTTTTTGTTTTGTTAATACTTCGTTTTCGGCGGTTAGGTTTTTTTGTTAATACTTCGTGCGGGCGTTTAGATTTTTTGGTTAAATGCTTCACTTGGCTGCATGTGCAGCCTACATTCTTTTGGCTACGCACACAACTGATGACGGCGATGAACGCGTTACAAACACGATTATAGTCTAGATGATTGAACAAGTTTGGCCATTATCAGTTGTCCACACCAGCTAACTGCTGAATCTCATATTTTATCATATAAATATAAAATGGTTTTCCTCTTCTCTCTCTATTAACTTTAAAAAAGCTCTAAAACAGCACAATTCAATGTAAACTTATCAAATGATTATTACATGTGGAAAAGACACAAAAATGTACTGTGTTCCAAACCAAAGCCCTTTAACTTATTTAACCAGAAGTTGTACAAACTAAAAGACAGTAAATTAATAAATAAATAACCCTTTAGAAACTCCTTTACAGCTAGATAAAAAAGCACCATCTGTTGGTTGTGCAAATAACTGTTTACATTCTAGCAGAAAGAACAGCGCCATCTATTGGTTTGTTAAGAATTAAAATATTATAATAATTTCCACCTGGATGCACAGTCAATATTGTTTGCAAAATAATAAGCATTAATCCTGAAAAGCTAAAATGTATTAGATTTTTTTTTACCACTCAATTTAAGCAGAAAATTAGTAATTATAAAAAGGCCATAAAAATACAGAACTCACAACTGTTCCATATATTGCAGCATTCCCATGGTTCGGGTCTTTACCATGCAGTCGCTCTTCCAGCTTCCTCTTCTCTGCAAATGTCCTGGTTAACAAAACAAAACCAGGGACTGCCATGGCTCTGTGTAACCTAACTCTGTCAATGACACAGCCACCCTGCCCATGGCTTACCTACTACTCTATCTCTTTGTTCAGGGCCACAAGTTTCCTTCACCTCACAGCCTACAAAAGGACTATGGGATATGTGGGGTAGGTATGAAATTGTTAGATACATTTTAAAATTACACAACGTTCTGATTTTCCAGAGGGGAAATTCTGACATTTGTGACAGTTTACACAAACTGCTACCCCTCTCTAATCTTACTCAATATAGCAAAACATGTTGTCAACAACACCAACAACAAGAAAAAAACAAATAATCTAAAATAGCTACAAAAATCTTGCTATTCAGAATTTTACAAAATATCATCTATTTTCAAACCAATTATTCCAGAAACTTTATGGAGTAGTTGTTTTTCTCCCGCCAGAAATATACTGTGCAGAACTCATTGTTAATGGTGTATCAATGTGTGTTATTATTAATTTTCTAATAGGTGGCAGAGTGTGACAAGTTCTTTGTATAGTTATTTCCTATTTATATAAACAACAAAAACTTGCCAGGTTAGCTAAAGTCAGTAATGCAAAAACTGCAAACTCAAATAAATTAGAGCATATCATTTTTTTGCACTAAGTTAATACTTACATTTTCTTTTACAGGAATATTAAATGATAATATAGGAAATCTTCATAAAAATTTTCTTAGGAAATGACAGATCATTTGGGATAAAGTTTTACATAATCTACTAGTGTTTTCATATGGTAATATGTTTATGTTGCATAACAAGAAGAGAATATATTGTTCAACATGATCCCTCTTCTTGCAGCTTATTTTCACAACAGCTAGGCAATCTGGGTAGGGAAGAAATGCATTCAAATTTGATTTACTGTGTAACTTTATAGTTAATATAGGTGATAATGTAAAATCTGGGGATCTAATTTAGGCAGGGTGAAGACTAAATGTTCTTATGGCATTTGTTCCTGTGCCTATGTGTATGTGTTTCTCTCGCCACAAGTCAAAGGAAAGGAGCGTAAGGCCTATCAATGAGATAGTTTTTATTATAGCTAGATAAACGACTTTGGACGGCGAAGCTAGGCTGCTCTGCAAGCCTTAAAAGCAAACGTTCTGGGGCACGATAAAGTTAGTGTCTCTCCTTGCACTGCTAAAGACTTACAACAGATGTATTTCACCTTGCTCACTGCTTTTATGGGCATAGGATCAAGGGTTAACATGTGCAAATGTTGGGAACACAAGGTATCTCTCAGACAGCAAATACCCCATATGATTTCATAGGACCCAAAGAACAAAACCTATACCCTTTGTAAAGGTATCATGAAAGCTGCTGTCGCTGCCGCGCTACTCCCCGCTGCAGGGTAGGTAGGATGTTCATTAGATCTCAAGGAGAAGAGGAACAGGTGGCATAACAGACTTCCCGTGCTGAATTTGCTCCCACCTTTCGGTGGTACAGAAGTAGCTCTGGGTTAATCCGATATGCAGGTGCATATGCAAGGTCCTTTTCAGAACGGCTTATCTCCTGGCTTGCTTTAAGGAAATAAAATAGATGAGAATTTTGCAAAACAACATTTATTTTTATCCCCCTCACTACAGCCACGTACCCTTCCAGGGCTTTACGAGTGCGGATCTCAGGCAGTGAGGTACGCAGAAACAGTGCAGTGTTATCACTGTCAGCGAGAGCTGTGCTTTTACCACCCTGGAAGCGCCGCCAGCATTGTTAGGGGCTAAGCTAGCCACGAGCCGCAAGGAGTTGCTATGCTGGTTAAAGACAGGGCCGGTACCTATTCTTTTTATCATTTGAGTTCATTGATCCAAGAAACAGTGTAAAGAATTAAAGAGATTAATTGCTTTAAGGAAATAAAATAGATGAGAATTTTGCAAAACAAACGTTTTCTTTGGAAAGCTATCTGTAATATCTTAGCAGAAAGACACAGAAAAGGCAAGGTGTTGTAGCTGGATTGTAAATCTTAGCCAAACAAGAACGCTGTGCTAACTACTAGACCACAATGGTATGCTCCGCTGGAATCTTACTTGGAAAGTAATCACAAGTATATAAGCAATAAAGACATGACTTCTGCTAAAGAAACAAAATAGAATAGAGGAGTTGGCAAAACAAGACATTTTTTTTTAATCTAGACTGCAGGATATAAAGTTGTTCTAGAAGAGCGTGCAAATAATGGAACCAGCAGCTTTAGTTAAAGGGATACTGAGCCCATTTTTTTTCTTTCGTAATTCAGATAGAGCATGCAATTTTAAGCAACTTTCTAATTTACTCCTATTATCAATTTTTCTTTGTTCTCTTGCTATCTTTATTTGAAAAAGAAAGTTCAGAACCTGGACAGCACTTGTTTATTAGTGGATGAATTTATTCACCAATCAGCAAGAACAACCCAGGTTGTTCACCAAAAATGGGCCGGCATCTAGACTTACATTCTTGCTTTTCAAATAAAGATGCCAAGAGAATGAAGAACATTTGCTAATAGGAGTAAACTAGAAAGTTGCTTAAAATTGCATGCACTATCTGAATCCCAAAAGAAAAAACTTGGGTTCAGTGTCCCTTTAAAGTTCTAACTCCAAATACGGCTTTTCCCAGCCACAAAGTAGCAGAAGCCCATGGGTGGATTCGATCCCTCAACCTACTGCTTCGTACCCAGGCATGCGAACCACTAAGCTACGCTAGATAATCCATTAGATTCCTAGCAGGATTAATACCTATCACTGTTATGATTTTAGACCAATTATGAACTAAACAGTGTAAAACATTTACCTGCAAATGATTTTTCATAAGGCTACAACTTGCCTAGAACATCTAGGTTGCCAGAATAATTTGTTTTGTGTCTCGCCAGGCAAGTTAACCTCCGAGTTACAATGTAGTGACATATTCTATGGCAATTTACAGCATTTTGAAAACCAAGGTTGCAGATGTTTTTTTTTTTTTAACCTCTCTAGGAGAAGTGGGGCAAACACAAATTGTTAAAGAAAAGCCAGAGTTTTTGAATGTCTCTTTAAGAAAAGAAAATAGCATAAAACTTGCAAAACAAAACATTTTGAGTGCACATTCAAGGAGTAAGTAGCTGTAGCTGGATTCAAACTCCAAACCTTCTGCTTGCAAGGTAGTTCAGCTAGCCATTATGCTACAAATGCTGTCAATAGAAAACCAGGCAGGGCCAATATCCATTACCGGCGAGGCAATACCTAGTCATCAAGCAGAAAGCTGCTGTGGAGCAGTGGTAAGGTCATGGGCTAGCAAGCACAAGGCCAGCGGTTCGAATCCACCCTATGACGCCTGCTTAAACTGGTCTGGTCTGTAATATAATACCCTACCTCAGACCACCCCCTAAAATCCTTGATAATAATGGCCCTAAAATCCTTGATAATAATGGGATCTGGCAAAATATCTTAAAATGTGGATTAAGGGGCTTAATGGGAAAAATAGAGGGTGAGGGGGGAGAGTTTGAGGAGGAAAAATAGAAAGGGGAGGAATATGGAGAAGAAAACATGGGATATGGAAGGTGAGTGATTGGGTGAATAATGGAGGACAAGGAAATAGGAGTGGGAGGAGAATGGATGGGTTGGTGAGAGGGCGCAGACTAGATAGGGCAGAAGGGATCTGGTAAGGAAAAATAGGAAGGAGCATGAGTTAGAGGGCGCAGACTAGATAGGGCAGAAGGGATCAGGTAAGGAAAATGGGAGGGGGCTGGGTAAGGTAAAATAGGAAGGAGTGGTAGGGAGAGGAGCATGAGTGAGAGGGCACAGGCTAGGTAGGGCAGAAGGGATCAGGTAAGGAAAATGGGAGGGGGCTGGGGAAGGTAACATAGGAGGAGCATGAGTAAAGAGACAATGGAGAAGGGGAGGGGCCTGGTAAGAAGGAGGGGTATGGGGAAAAGGGGAGGAGCCTGGGAAGGAGGGGTATGGGGAAAAATAGAGGGAGGGATTGGGAGGATACTGGAGGAGTAAGAAATAGGAGTCGGAGGAGACTGGATGGGATGGTGAAAAAGAGCAGGCGCAGGGCTTAGAGGAGGAGGAGCCTTAGAAAAAGGTGAGGCTCAGGAGAGGGAAAATAGAAAGGGGAGGAGCCTGGTGGATAAAATGAGAAATCAAAAGGAGGCGGGAACAGTTTGGGGAGAAATAGTTGGAGGGGGGAGATTGGATGAAGCCATCATTGTGCTTTTAGAGTGGGACAGGTGCTGCAGGCTTCTTCCTTTTACTTTTTTTTACCGTGATGCCTGCACTAAAGGTAGCGCCACTTGTAACCGGGATGACCCTGCATTGATTTTTTTGTGCCATAACCTCTGGGGACGTGTTAAAAGGTGCCTGCTGATGTCATTCTAAGGCTTGCTTATTCTTATTGAAGTTCTGGCATTCATGTACCTGTATAGCTTTCCTGGTATTGACCTCTGCTTTCTTCCCGACCCTCGCCTCAAGTCTTATCCCTGTACCTTGACTTAAAGGGACAGTCAACATCAGAATGTTTGTTGTTTAAAAAGAAAGATAATCCATTTATTATCCATTCCACAGTTTTGCATAGCCAACACTGTTATAGAAATACACTTTTTACCTCTGTGATTACCTTGTATCTATGTTTCTGCAAACTGCCCCCTAATTTCAGTTCTTTTGACAGACTTGCATTGTAGCCAATCAGCGCTCACTCCAGTAACTTCACGTGCATGAGCTCAATGTTATATATATGAAACACATGAACTAATGCCCTCTAGTGGTCAAAATGCATTCAGATTAGAGGCAGTCTTCAAGGTCGAAGAAATAAGCATATGAACCTCCTAGGTTTAGCTTTCAACTAATCATACCAAGAGAACAAAGCAAAAACATTTTTGGACTTGACTGTCCCTTTAAGGACTGATTTATTGGCTACTTACCTCTGGAAGAGAACATTTGACTATTATTTTACCTGCTCCCTTTGCTGTGACGTCTGGTTCCTGACAGATACCCTGGTATTGAACTTGAAGAGACATGAAACCCACACTTTTTCGTAACTTTTTTTTATTTTTGTTTCAGATAGAGCATATAATTTTAAACAGCTTTTAGGTTTATTTCTGTCAACAAATGTGCTTCATTCTCTTGGTATTGTTTGTTGAACCAGCAGCCGTGATCTATTGGGAGCTAGCTGAACACAAGTTGTGAAAAATAGGAGGGGGCAAAGGAACTGTGAGAAAAAGTAGGAGAGGAGGAGACGGGGGAACAAATAGGAGTTCGAGTGGCAGGAATCGGGTTGGGAAAAATAAGAGGGGGAGGAGACTAGGTGGGAAAAAAAGTAGGAGCTGGAGGGGGAGGGATCTGGATGGGAATACATAGGGGGTGGTGGGGTTCAAATGTTTAAAAAATAAATAAAAAAGGATGTAGATCAATAAGGGTAGGGATCTGGATGAAGAAAAGGGTGTAGAGGGGGAGGGGTTGGGTGGGAAACAGGATGTGGAACTGGAGGGGGAGGGTCTGAGGAAGAGGGGTCTATTTGGTAAACTAGGATATTGAGGGATGGGGCAGGTTTCTATTTTGGAAATACATAGGATATGGGTGAAGGGAGAGGGGTCTGGTTGTGAAAATCAGGAGGGGAAGGGGACTGCTTGTGGAAAAAGAAGGGATCTGGTGGGAGGAGGGCCAGGGTTAGGAAAAATAGGAGTGGAAGGGGAATGGATAAGGAAAAAGTGAGGATCTGGAGTGGGAGGGACCAGGTTGGGAAAATAGGAGGGGGAGGGGTCTGAATGGGAAAAAATGAACTTGGATCTTGAGGGGGAGGTGGCAGGAACAGATTGGGAGAGGAGTGAAATCTGTGATGGAAGTCCAGATGGTAGCAATAGGGTACGTAGGTGTGCTGGATAGGTAGTATCTGTCACATTATTTAGGTAGAGGATGTGTTGTCAGAGATGGAGCGTTATGTAAAATGGGGACGGGGAGGTTCCTGGGATATTTAGAATGGGGTGTGGGGTGTAGGGAGAGTATGGTTGTGAAGGAGGATCTGCAAGAGGAAAGAGAGGCTGGTAGGAATGTGTAAAAAGTAAGATTAGAATACACCTGGCATATTTAGAATGGGCTTTGGGACACAGACATGTGGAAGGGATCTGGATGTGGGTCAAGATCTGACTTACAACAGAGTTTAGGTGATGGGGTAAAATGTGGGGTCTAGCGAGGTACAAGGGAAATATATATATATATCAATATATTAATTGGTTCCTGTATTATTAGAGGCTTAGGCCCCTGCTTACGTGAATTGGCTGACATTGCCATTTTCTGAGGAATTAGTGAAAGAATGTTGATGGGTGCAAGATACAGATTCAGTGTCATTATGGCATTTGTTCCTGTGCTTATGTGTATGTGTTTCTCTCGCCACAAGTCAAAGGAAAGGAGCGTAAGGCCTATCAATG